>NW_009626141.1:36580-62374 GCF_000690535.1 Cariama cristata | reverse complement strand
ACTAGGCACTGTGCAAACAGAGAACAAAGATGGTTCCTGCTCAAGAGCTTAAAATCTGATGGTAGTCTTAAAATTGGGTTTGGTCAAGGTTTCGTCACTGTTTCCAAACTGTTGTACAGTCAGATGTAATTGAGTGATTTATTCAGATTTCCAGGCCCTACAAGCTTCAAAATGGTAACCCATCCAAGCTGTAGGAAAGGTGATGTACATACACAGAAACCTATTCTAACCTGTTAAGAAAAGTGTTAGACCAGCACAGCAACTGTCCTTCTTAAGCAAAACAGCTTTTGTTTTGTTCTGCAAAAATGTCTGTGCAACTCTCCTTCTTTGAAACAAACACCAGATGTGTTTTGCCATGGTTCTGGATCTCACTCTGACTTCTTAGCAGCTAAGAAATTGCTTTTCTTGTGTTTAAGTAGTTAATCATTAAGGTCTGCAGGGTAATCTTGGAGAAAAAGATAATTGACTGAACAAGGCCTTACAATATTCAGTATTTCAATTTAACCATTTATTTATCTTGAGGGTGTGGGGAAACAAGGTTGCTCTGTTTGTAAATTAGGTTCTGGGAGATGTAGGTTTCTTCAAATACAGACTTGCTAAAAGATAGATGGAAGGTAAGAGTTTAAGGCAACTCCACTTTCTTACCACCCTGTAGTTTTCCACCCTCAGGTAAATACTCAGAGACTGTGCTGGGAGCTCTGTCAGGTCAATGCTTGGCACAGAGCATGCCAGAAGTTCAAAATACTTTGCTAATTCTGTATGTAAATTCAAAAGCCACCTCTGCTTTGTGGTCATTCTGTTTTCAATAGTCATACTCTTGCCTTGACAATGAAGAATGAAAATTAAATCTGATAAAAGCAACTTTCGACTCAAACGTACCAGTATCTAACCAAATAGTTGTCATCTGTACCAGGACCTGCAGCAGTCTAAGGCAGGATGCTTGGACAGCAATAATCCTCTTCCTGCTAAGCAGAGGAGGGGCTCTACAGGTTGCTGAACCACCAACTCATATTCTTTCTAAGGGGCTTTGGATTCTTGGCTTCAATATCATGAAGGTCTTAAATAAGCTTAAACCACATCTCCCAGATGTAGCCAGTGTGCCATAAAGTATTGGTGAGAACCCCCTCACAGATGCCTCTGCTCTGTTTCAAGTTGGTCCTTTTTGTTGTCTGCAAGAAATCATGAAACCACCTTTAGTTTCCTGTAGGGGCTGTAGGTGGGTGTCTGGTGTCTCATGAAGCAGCTACTGGTTTTAATTGTTTTTTTTCCTTTTGCCACTGAGCAACACAAACAATTCTGCAGAAGAAATAGAAGGCAAAGCAAAACTATGAGGTAAAAATGAGAAGGAAGGCATAATATTAGTGTTTTAATTACAGGTGGCTTGCTGTAACAACGTAGGTCAGGAGCTGAGAGCCGTTAGCAAAGAAGAGGGAAGAGGGAATCCTGATCCCAGAACAGGATTTTTCAACAACTGCCCAGGTAGGAAGAAGCTACAAGTCAGCAAAGTGGTCGTGACTTCACCAACTCCAGGAAGCCAGAGGGCATCACTCCCTGTGGATACTGTGGAAATATTAATTAGTATTGAGCATTCTGTTAATTTTACATGGAAGCTATCATAGCGATAGGTCCCCCTCATGAGTTACTGAAAGACTAGTGCAAGCGCTGAGGGTGACAGCCAGGATAAAAGGAATAGAGAGGTAGAAGAAATGGCAGTATGACTGAGATGTGAAGTGGGGGAGGCAATTCAAGACTTAACAGTAGCATGAAGGAAAGTGGATTAAAAAGCCAGAACTAAGCCCATAGGAGGGATGTGTGCATGGAGAGAAGGAGGTGTTGAATGAGCAGAGCAGAATAGCACTTGCAGTGGAGTTGTTTAAGGTCTTGAGGTAAGTTTGAATGTCTTTTATGGTATGAAAAATGCTACTAAAGGGTCAGGTGCGTGTATCAGCTGACCCACAACAACTCACCCTGTGCTTTTAGCCCTCTGCAAATGCCAAGTGACGTGAGCCGAAACTGCAAGGAAAGACATTTAAGCTAAATTTTACCTTCTATTTGCAAGGAACAAGTTCAATGCAAATGTTGGTTACCACAGTCCAACTGTTAGTCACAGGTTATTATGTGGCAACTCAGCTGTGTGTCTCAACCTTCTTGTAATGTCCAACCTACAATCCGTCAGGAAAGATGCTCAGCAAACACTACAGATTATGTTGCCAAACTGTTATGTCGTCACGCAGTTATCTTGCTTTCAGGGAACTGACCCAGCTCCGGTCTGTGTTGGCTCAGGGATCTTTATGCTGTTCCTTACTGCGCAATGCGTATGTGCTAAATGTGGATTAATGATGAAGGGAATTGTGTGGAAAGAGAAGAGAAGCTCGCTTTGAATAACCTTATTACCTTGGGGTTGTTCAAACCCTAGAGAACAGCCTATAGCAAAATAGGTAATGTGTTTGAAGCAAGATTATGGGTGATGGGTTTGTTTTCGCTGGGAAAGAGAGAAATTATGAGATGAGATGAGATAAAGGAGGCTTTTTCACTCCTCAAAGGATTAATAGTCAGGGTGAGCTTTCCAATGTAAGCATCCCCTGCTGTGGATGGAAAGCAATAGTGTAGTAGAAAAGGTGAATTCCTCAATGACTGAATTTTAGGCTGAAAAAATACGATCTTGACAATATTTGAATGGTCATAATGAATATAAACTTGCTCCCATTCAGACATCCTTCAGGGGGTGAGGGAGCACTGTTTATTAATAGCATAGTATTGGTCTAAAGTTTAATCTGAAATGCAGGGAGCTAGAAATATGTAAAGAAAGGTGGATCAGGGGTGACTATCTCATACAGGGGATAACTAACATCTTAAATTATTAAGGGATGTAATGAAAGTAATGATGTAATGAAGCAATGAATTCCAGAGCTATCTAGGCTGGCTGCTGGAGAAGCAAGACCCTGAGTTTGTCTGCAGGAAAGAGACAGGCCAAAACCCCTAAAAGGTACAGTAGGTCTTAACAATCTTTGCTTCTTTTATGTTTGGTGGTGGTTTGTGGGATTGGTTTTTTTCAATTAAGATCTCTGCAGGAGCTGTGTCCCATGCTGGCTTTTTTTTTTTTCCCCCCACCTTCTTCAGATTACCTGTAAGGAAAAAGGTGTTTGATCTCCTGTAAATGCACTTGAGGTACTTGTTTATTAATGTAAAGAAAAGAGACCATGGAAGGGAGTACAGCGTATATGTGAAGGCAGCTGAATCAGGACCTCTGGTAGCAAGCAAGCAAATGGGAATTTGGTGGGTTTATTTATGTCTGCAGATTGAAATAACTGGTATTCTTGGATCAGGGAAGTCTCTGGGCTGTGGTTAGTAGGAGGCCTTTCAATTTGTGATTTAAATTCTTCAGCAAGGTTGCATGGAATTATGTCTGCTTTTGCCATGCTCTTCTGGGTCCCTCTTAATTTATTCACATTTTAACCATTTATGTAAGCTAGAGTTGTGCATTTTGCTCCACAGGCAACAAGCAGTTAGCATTGAAAGGTTTTTACATGCACTGACAAGATGTAACTTTTGTGGCCTTTACCCCCAAGGCAAACTGCGGTTTCTGTGCCCCGTCTCTCCTGCTCAGCCCCTGCCCATGTGCACACACATCTGAAGAATGTCCAGGTAACTCCTAAAAGGCAGACAAGAGATTTTGGGAAATGCCTGTGACCCCTAATCAGTCTGGTCCATGTAACTCCGTAGGGCAGAGGAGGGAATCCCAAAGAATAGCTTTTGCCTAGAGCAGCCTATGTTTGTGTGTCAGTAGTTTCCAACCTTTTATTCTGGATCTGTAAACTCCCTGTAAAAAAAGAATCCAGTGGCAATGTAGACTCCGCAGTAGTAGATTTAAGCCTGCAGATGGTAGACTTCATTTTTCCATTTACTTTTCACAGGCCCGTTAGAAGTAGTTTGTGGGATTTCCTTTGGGAATCTCAAGCAAGGGATTGCTGGTCACTGCTCTTGATGTGCTGTAGAGTCAGAGAAAGGAGAGAGGCTCCTGCAGCAGGCGATTCAGAAGGCGACTCAGTTAAACTAGTTGCCATCTGGAGGAGAAGGAAAGGAGAAGAAATCTCCTTTGGGAGAGACCAGACATTGGAGGAGAAGGCAGATTAAATGGAGTCCTGAAACAGGTAGGAAACTTGCACCTTGTTCTGTCTCTCATTCTTGCACAGCTGCTTTTTATATCTTTCTTACTCCTCTGAGTTCGTGCCAGGATCATAAAAACCAGGTAATGCCACATTCCACGCTGTGGAGCTCTGTGGAGACGGAGCAGAGTGTAACAGAGGGAATAAATCCTGAGGGACGAAGATAAAAGGAGGTTTGCTTGAGAGAGGAATGTTCAAATACGAGGTGCCTCTATCTGTCACACTTTCAGAATTCTTAGCAAGTCATCACAGAGGAGTGTGCAGTCCTGACACGGTCCTGGACATGCAATGCAGTGGAAATGTTCCACTCGGAAAACTTCATTGTCCTGTAATAAATTTAAACAATCAACTCCATCAGATTGGTGCATAGTTAACTTTTAGGGTGTCTTGAGCCAGTGCAAGGGGGATCTCAAGAGCTTGGTGTGAGCCTGCTGTATTTTCATTTGGGATTCTTTCATTTGTATACATTTGTTTCATTAAGTATACAAACTTCAGTCAGGCCCGGTTTGTTAGAAAAATAAAGGGGGCCGTGTGGCAAAAATTATTCAGCATTGCCACTGCCTTTGGGTCAGAAATTCAGTATACCTCCTAGGAGATTGTGAAATGGTAGAACAAGCGACCGCATCTTCCCTGCACAGACGTTTACAGGAGTAGAAATTGGGGGGAGCCAGCTAATTAAAATCAGGGAGACAGAAGTGAGTAATAAGGATTCTGTTAACCCTCCTGCATTCATATTTATTTAGATTGCAGTCTTCTATAGCCATACATACATAATATACAATTTAAATGCAAGTGCTCTTTCTTCCCTGTTCCCAAAAATACCTACAGCTCTTCTTTCATCAAGGGCGAGCCAACAGCATAGCAAACAAAGCCCACTTTCTGCAATTTTGGCAAGGGCCACTAGGAAAATCTATCATGTGTTATCTGTTCATTGACTTGGAAAAGGTATCAGTCATCTTCCTCATATACATACTTGAAGAATGTACAATTTGCTGTAGCTGTCAAGCAAAGTCATACATTTTCGTACATCAAGACCAAATCCTGGTGGTACTGAGTGTGACGGAAAGAAAAAAGTGAAAATACTTGCTGACTTCCAGTGACCTCTAGTCTATAATCTTTATTTACTATGTTAAAATATTTTAAAAGCCTCCCTTGTAAAAAATAAACTGTACTCAGAATATCCTACAGTTTCATGTTGGACTAGCATAATTGTGAAAACCTGGCAGCTTTTTTGGGTTGTAAAAACATGAGAGATCTAAATTAGCCTTTTCGTCGACATCCCAGTGCATGCAGCAGATTTTTCACCATTATTCTGTTTTCAACCTGAGCCTTAAAAAACAAAATAATGCAGCAGACTGAATGACAGATGCTGGTGGTCCCGTAGTGTTTCCTGGTGGAGGGGAAAAGAAAAAAGATAGAATGAAATGGGAAATGAACGAACTAGAATGTTTTTTCTTGCAACTCAATTCAGCATGAACTGTTTCTAAGCAGTATAAACATGAGGCAATCCACGCCACTTTGTCTGGAGCAAGGATTTGCTTGTTGCAAGATGAAGGTATACTGTAGATGTATGCTTTGGGACCAGTCCTGATATTTGGTATATAGGTGTTCAACAGCATAATGATTACTTTAGTCGAGATGCTTGTCGCAGAGTGACGGTGTTTCAGTGGAGATATTTTTCACTGGGAGATCTGAGACCCTGAAACGCTACTATTTGAGGGACTTTGTGAGATACCTCAAGCATGTTGCACTATGGAGATTTATTTCCTTGTGTGAGTACATCATCTTTCAGTGAGGACCTCCAGGAAATCTTACTTGTGTGAAATTATGGAAAGGAGTGCGTTTTCAGGGATGGAAGTGGGACTGTGGCCAGCGCTTTACAAACTTCCATGAATTTAGATACTTGAACAAGACTCCCCAGGACAAATGATGGTCAGTTGTTTGCATTGCTGAAAGTCTAACCAGACTTCATGTGCTGGACTTTCATGTACCTGGAACAGCACTGGCATTACCCCCCTTCTTACATCTCCATGTAGCCCTTTCTTACATTTCCAGCATTTAAACGCTGCATTTCTATGCCAAAATTTCAAACTGTATCCTTAACACATCCTTTAACCCGTACTGACTAACCACATTGACCAAATTCACTCCCATATTGATCTAATCTCCTTCACCTCCTCCCCGCCCCACACCCATCCTGTTGAAATTAAAATGTAGTAGCATCCCTTGTTGCCAGACTTGTCCTGACTTCACACGGCAATGCTGTGGCTGCATCTGGATCAGCAGGATCCTGTTCCAGCTCCCTGGATGCATTTGGCCAGCCCAGAGGAGCGCTGCATGAGAGCTAGTCTCTGCTGTTGCGATGCCGCCCCCATCTCCCCCCTCCGCCCTTTGGCCTTTATGGAATACTGGTGAAACTCACTTGTACAGTTTGGATGTTTGATAGATAAAGCACGTATGAAAAAAAAAAGGAAAAAAATATAAATACAAAAATCTCAACACTGTGCATTCAGTGTCTTTTCTTTCTAGCTTAAAAGAAGGAAGGTAAATAATGTCAAGTCAATGAATATCAGATATATTTTTTGACTGTACATTACAGTGAAGTGTAATCTTTTTTTTACAACTGCAAGTCCATCTTATTTATTCTTGTAAATGTTCCCAGACAATGTTTGTAATATGGGCTGTGTTGCAAATCCATAAAATAAATCTGTGATCTGAGATTAATGTTTTACTAAGAGACTCTTGTACTTGTGCCTTTTCTTTGCACTTAGAGGGGACAAAGCATTGCAAGTAATACTACTAAAAATGATGGGGTGATGCATGGAAAAAAACAAGACCAGCTTCTTGTCTCAGTGATGGGCAGCTGGCTTTGCATCATGGTTATCATTCAGGAGGAGCTCAAGAGCGGCAAAGAAAATTCACCAGGCACTTCAGTCTGGTTGCAGAGTTTGAGTCAGTCCTCTCGGAAAGCCTGTGTGTATGAGCTAACTATTTTTGAAAATTATAGTCTTAGCAGCATGAGCTAAAGCAAAGCATATTTTTGCAATGTTTTCTTTCTAACAGTTATTACTATGTTGTTTCCTTGGTATTCGGTGCTGAATAGCAATTGCTGATATGTTGCTGAGATTTTTGTGGTGTTTTCTGTAGACAGACACACCAGGGGGTTTTGTGCAGATGTTGCCTGCCAAACCTGAAGGTAAGATGCAGGTGTCAGGAGCAGGTATTTTCACACATTTATCAGCGGGCTGCCGTCTTCTGGTCTTCTATGCTTGTTTATGAACAGATACACAAGGCGGTGCTCGCCGTCCGATTCAGTCCATGCAAAGGAGTAGACTGTAGGCAAGGAAGTGGTCAAGGCTGCCGTGCTTTGAAGACTGCTTTATTCCCAGAATGCAAGCAGGAGTACATCAAGATTCACAAAGCGGCAGAACAGAAGAGTCCTGTCGTGCTATGCTCATACAACCCAACTGGTAAGAGCTACTTTTGTTGGCATTGTTAATTAGCCTAACTAAGAAAAAAAAAAATTAAATAAGGCATCTTAACAAGGATGATGTAGCTCCTGTTCTTCTTAAAGCATAGCAAATCTATCTTGGAAGCATACTTTACTATTCCTTTCTGTATGTATTCACTATTTTCTTTTTAAAATACTTCAATTCTTTATTGCTATGAACAAAACTCTGTTGCTGAACTAGGTATCAGTGTTTGGCTCAGATACGGGTGGTTTTGCATTGGCCTGATGAAGCAAATTCCTCATCTTAATTGTGGTGAACATTCAGATATAACAACTGTTGATTCAAAAGGTTCATTATAATGTATAGAACACCCTTCAATTACACAGAGTTATTCTTACGCCAGGGAGACAGAAGTTGATACCAAAGAAAGCTCCTCACCGCAGTGTCAGATGGAGAGGAAATTTTACCCGTACAGTCCTAGCTGTTTAACAGAGACAGTTGTATATTCATAGTGATTAATTACAGATCATCTTGGCACCTTATCCAGATTTAACCAAAATATTTTGCTGACACTTGATATTAACAACAGGTTGCATTTATGGAAGGTAACCAGCAGAGACAGCTCTGCCATGTTCCAGATGGTCTTATAAAGATACACGTTGGAAGTACCAGCACTGAGAAACAGACACAAATTCACCTTTCTGCCCTCTTGTTTGCCCAGCACAAGGATAGCGGTGGGTTAAAGGTGCTGGGGGAAGGCAAATGTAGAAGCCTGAGACCCACTGGGTTGACTGACAAGTGCCGAGGTGTGAAGTCAGCAGATGTTTTATCCAGGTCAGTCATTGCGTCCAAGTATCAAGCTGCTGCTTTTCCATCCATCCCCATGATAACCAATATCATCATAGTGATACTACTGTTTGACAGACACTCTTTGCCTGAGCTGAAGCTCTGGGTTTCACAAGGTAAACCTTTAAGTACCGTATCTCATGCTGAACTGACTATGTGGCTGTTGTTTAACAGCAGACTTCAAAACTGGGACTTATTCAGGCATGGCTGTCTACACGATAGTTGTCCAAGTCTAGAGAGAGAAGACAGCTGTCTTTATGGTGAGAAAAAGGCCTCTCCAGAGTGTGAGTCCATCCTGGATAAAGCAGTCTAAGGCAGATGGGTTGGGTTGTCCTCTGGATGTGCCCATTCTGCTCCCCTGATCTGAGTTAGCTAGGTGACCAATACCAACTTGGCCAACTAATTTTGAGATGGCCACAGTTAATGAGATGTGTTCCCCCTATTAGTAGATACCTGCAAGCAAATGACGTGTGTCATAAAATGGCATAAAGAGGGAAGGAACGGATTTAATGCTTCTCGCTTATGCTTGGAAATTATTCTTCCAAGCCATCTGGCTTCGCTGTTTCAGGTCCTCTCTTTCTTTTGTCAAGTCCCATGTTTGAAAAACAATGAAAAATATTTAAAAGAAAAAAAAGCTGTTCTGTGTTATTTTTAATTTTGTACACTGAGTTACAACTTTAATTTACAGGAACTAAACCAAATAAAAAGACTTGTACTCTTTCTTGGAAAGACTTGTACTCTTTCTTGAAATAATCTTGGGTTTTGTGAGTTATTTCTGTGTCTATTTGGGAGTATGTCATATTTCTTACTAAAAGTGTATATATAAATGGCTTGTAAAAGTTTATCCATAAAGTGTTTATATATCGTGAATCAGTAGCTACATGTCAATAGGGTTACATAAAAGTCTGTAACGTTTACTGGTATGTTTAGAAACACTTTTAAATGTACTCTTTATGCCAAAACCAGTATAATATTTAGTACTCCATTATTAATACACTGTAAATGATACACTGTTAAGATAAACTATAACCTGGTGGAGTTTTCCACAACGTGGTGAAATAGCTTTTTTTATTGCATGTAGAAATGATTCCTTCTAAAACAACTGTGAGAGAAAGCCTGGCTTGAATAGAAAAGATCAGTGAAATATGCAGGACTTTATTCTGGAGATGGATAAAGCCAGAAATTTCTAGCAATAATCCCCTCAGTAGGTTCACATATAGGATGAATGTGGTCCACGTAGGATCAAGAGACTGAAAATCTTGTACTAAATACCCTTTTATTTGAAATTTCCAGAGGTGTTCCTGGGGGTATCCTTTCACTTCTGTTTCATGACTGAGTATGCTGAGAAGGAAGGAGAGGTCACCAGTTATTGCCTGAGCCTATTAGGTAGGAAACGCTTAGCTCAGCTCCGCGATGAACTTACCATCTGTTCTTAGGGAAGTTACGTTGTTGGTACTTAGAGTGGTACGTTGGTAACGGCCTTGTCTGGTACAATGCCTGAGTGTGGGATGTCACAAATGCGAGGTGATACCTAGAGGGATCTTTTTTCCGAGTAATGTGCTGAATTGTGCTTGAGCTGACTCAGGTTTTTTCCATCCGTAGGATCCACGTAGGGCTTCTGACCCAAGGGCAGAGCATGCCAAGAGCACATACAGCAAGAATCTCTCTTCAGGATTGAGATGCTCTGGTTTTGTGCATCACTCTTGCAAATGAACCTGTTCGGTCAGCAAAGTAGGGAAGCAATTTTGTGTGCAACTCTTTGTGCAAGTGTGTGTGTGTGCGTGCCTGTGTCTTCTGTCACCTCCTCCTCCTCCTAAAAGCTGAGCACAAATATACCTCTAAAACAAGAGCAATTGGAAGGCTTTATTGGCGGTGTTTATACAATCCAGAGTGCTGACAATGAAAGAACAGGTTGTCTAGGAAAATGCTGGTGATGTACAAAGAGCCAAAATTATTGTTTATTCCGGTGCCATAGGAACTATCTTGCAAAAAAAAAAAAGAAAAAGGCTTTGACAAAGGATGTAACAAGCAACCCCAGTTCTCTGTGCTTGTGTGTGCACACGGTTGAATTATAATTACACCACGTGGCTGAACGTGCCAATACACCACTTGCAAGCAGCCAGTTTCCAGCTCATTTGTATAATAAGAGGCATTGCAACATGTGATACTGGTTCCTACATTGGTTGCGATATGAAGGATTAGCTGTGGCTAGAGTCAAAATTAATACCAAAATCCAAAAATAAGCACTTGGTTTGTTTTGTTTCTACTCTGGATCCTAATGAAATTGCTTCTTTTTCAGAAGTTGTATGTAGAAATGATGCTAGTCTTTACAGATCTGGTTTTTTGCTTACACCATACCAATGGTAACACTCTCTCCATTGCTGCAGACAGAAATTTTGCTTAAGAAACACACATGGTATAGGAGAAAGGTTTCTTTGACATTTGGGGTGGGATTTATTGCTTCCAGTCATGGAGGTTCTCCACACACCCCTTAACCCATCTTTTGCACAAAACTCAGACCTGTTGCTCAGTCTTGTGTTGCTCAGGGCTGTTTTGTATCCAGGTGAAGAAAGTACTAAGTGCCGCTATTCTTTTTTAGTAACATTTTTGCACTAAAGTCTAGCACCTTCACACATTTTATAACAAATGGGATCTGTTATATATGTCCACTGCTTGTTGCTGTGTTACTGGTATATGACCCTTTTATTTTAATCTGACTCACACCAGGTTTCACCATCTAAAAAGTTCTTATTCTAGCAGGTGTTGAAATAAAAACCCCCTACCTCTAGAAATTCAAATCCCTCTTAGTGCGGATGCGCTCACCCTGCATTCGGGTCAGGACTGAAGTGTGAACCTGTGGCTTGGCCCAAGCTCAAGGTTGGAAAACAAGAAGCCGGTGAGTCTGGGGAGGAGGGCTTTGCCCTTGCTCCACCTCTCTTGGACAAGTCGCAGCCTCTTGCCATCCTCCCATCCTCAACAAGTGTGCAGGGTCCAAGGCAAATAGTCCCCTTTCCCCAGCCTCATGTCCCTTTTTAAACAGAATAGCTGCCAAAACATTCATCGTGCCATGAACAAGTATTAAGTCAAAACTCAGTTTGGGCTGTAAACATGCAAATAACTCTCTTTGACGGACTCCTGCTGCTGCTGTTGCTTACGTGAATCAGCTTTGCAGGTCTGGAGATTAATTTTTGCAAATTGCATCTTGGAAATGGTAGGACCAGGCTAAAAAGACACTAACACTGTGGAAATATAAAGCAGATAGTAGCTTGCTGAAAGAGAATGGATCTCCTTCAGAACCAGACGTTGTAACAGTTTTTAGTCTGAAAGCACGTTGAACAATGTCAGAATTTTTATATGCATTGGTCTGTGGAAAACACTGCCCTTTCTTCAATGCTGCTACTCTTTTGTCTACTGCTTTTAAAATAATTTTCCCACTGTGGACCCTGCATGAAACTGCTCAAGCAGTGGCAAGTCTTTGCAAGCAGGGACCACAAGGAGATCAGAGAGAAACATTTATTCCTGGGAATCGTGCTGGATTTTTAGGGAGATAACTCCATCACTTCAGGATGCAATTATTTGCAATTTTCTCGCTCTCTCACAGACTTCTGAAAAAAGGAGAGGCTTAGAAGTTATCGGTCCCAAAGCAAGCTCTGAGGGGTTGATAAGAACATGCTGCTGCACCCTTTGAACCTGAGGGGCAACCTTAAAAAAAAAAGTATTGCAGATGGAATTAACCTTTTTGGTAAATGCAGTCACATGGAGTGCAAAGATGAAAATGAAATGTTTTCCTCACATGTTCCATCCAATTTGAAATGACCTAAGCACTGAAATCACTTTCTGTTGCTTTTTCCTTACCTTGTTTGGTCGTCTTCATTGGAAAGCAAGTCTCTTTGGTCATCTTATCCTTATGTGAAGCTGCCCAAGCCTACCCACCTGCCTGCCTAACAGGTAAAGTAATGGCAGAGCGTGAGATGCTCCCACAGCCTGGCCCTTGGGAAAGGGAGACTCATGGTCGTTTGGATTAAATAGCACTTTGATGTTGTCTTGCTGACATTTTGCACCTTCACTTTTGGGCACTCCAGGCTTATTTTTTCTTACAAGTTGAACTTGTGTAAGTACTGTCTTGTATCAGGACATGTATATATCTGCATATATCTTTATGGGCTATACATCTGTATGTCCTATATATGTATGTAGAACATGTATATACACGTAACTTGTAAACACTATTTACATATATGTGTGTATATATGTGTGTGTGTAAATAGTTTTTGTGCTACTTATGTAGCATAACCTATATATACACAAACAACTTGTAAACTCTGTTTATGCATATATACATATTTATGGGTGTATATGGATGTAAATTGTTTTTATGCTACTTCATGTGGAGTTATCTAGCAAGCTTGAGGCTGTATATGTTATCTTGGGAAGTCTGGGGAGGATGTGTACTGGAGTGATACCTGGTGGAAGAGATGTGTGGGGGGGTGTTTCCTCCATCGTCACAAAGGCCATATTTTGATGTCTTGGGAATTTTCTCCCAAACTTTACTGTGTATTTTGAACGTGACTGCTGTTTCCCTTAGCAGGTGCTGTGAGGACATGGCTAATCAGGTGACAGTGATTTAATTTTTCTTACAATCTCACATCTCAGTTCAGTGTGGGAGATTACAGAGACCTAAAACCCTTTCCTATTTCTGCTATACCCAGTGCCCAACCGTTTCTCTCAAGCTGAATTGAGTTAGGACTTTACCTTAATTTATATCACTCCTTTTGGAGGAATATCTGTGCACTGGGAGGGGGCTGTGTTTGTTCATCAGCATGGTAGGAGCTATGTGCTGAGAAGCAGAGGAGGCTACTAGGTGGTAAACAGAGAATTTGAATTTCTGAAAGCTCTCTTAGACCTGTTCAAATCTCTGCGCCGTGTAGATAAGGCCAAGCTGTTGTATGAGCTGACACAGTCGGAACAAACTTCTGGCATATGCGCAGCAGTTACAGCATTAGAATTGTAAAGTGCCTGTTTTCTTTTTTTTTTTTTGTTAATCAAGGTAGGAGCAAGTTCGAAAGGATGATTTGTGTTGTGTGTTTTCAGCTACAAACAGAAGAAGGGTTGGAAAGGAGGTGAGGAATCTGAGCAAACACGAACAGTCTGATCTAATCAATCTGGTTGCCTCAAATGTCATGACTATTTTACTTCAATTACCTTTTACTCTCAGGATATCATAGATTTTAGTGTCCTTTAAATGAGAAAAAAACTGCTCTTCCCTGCTGCAGTCCTTCCATCAAGGAAGCATTAACCTAAAATCTATCCCTAAACTGACTTTTACCTTTATCTTGGTGATAAAAATGTACAAGATGGAAGCAAGTGGATTTGTTTTTCTGCTTAGAGACTTGGTTGGGTTGGTACAAACAGGTGACAGCAGGCAGCCTGGGGTTCTGCCAAACCCCAGCACCCTTCCGCATAAAGGGTTTGTTTTCTTTGGCTCCACAGCCAAGTAGGAGTCTAACAGACTTAAAAACTTTGGAGACTCTGATTTCTACCCAAAGGAGAACATGAGCGTATTTTGAAATTGTGACTACTTCAGGTCTAAAACATACATAAAGCAAACATAACCGAGTCACGTAAGGATGTGATGCGTGTCGCTCAGCAAAACACCTCCTAGCGAACTTGCACTCTCCGTCTCTCTCGTTTCCTTCTGCCCTGCCCGCTCTGAGACAGGCTCATTGCAAAGCTCTGGGTTGTGTTTGAAGCACTGCCTTTAAAATCCGAGTGCTACGGTCTAGCCCTGGTTACAGGAATTTTTTTCCGCAGGAAAAAAAAAAAAAAAGAATTATTAATGTATTTTCTGATTGCAAAAGTACTAATTTAACCTGAAACTCGGGTATAGCCATGGTTCTTAAGAAATTTACGAGTCAGAATTTTCTGTTACGATGTTACAAAAACCACTTGAAAGGGTAAAGGAAAAGACTGTGTGTATAAGGTCAAGTGCATTGCTCTGTGGCTGTATTCTCAAAACAAAATACTGGGATGTTCCCAGAAGGTGGAGAAACCAGTGCAGGACCTGGAAACACTATAAAATGGAAGGAATCAGAAGAGAAGAGTGAAGGGACTCAAAGCAATTTTTTAAAAATCGTGCTCAACAAACGTAGTAGCTGCCAGATTATGCAGAAGACCTCCTTACGCCACTGCACACTGAGCAGTCAAAAATCTGGATCCTTTGATACCCACCTTTGTAGCCCAGCCAACTGTCATGTTGAGATCTGCTGCCGATGGCAAGCAAAGCTACTCCCGTACTACCTGCTGCTTTAAAACGTGGCTGCAGCCCATGGGGAAAGGACCAAGTGGGGACCACTGGGCTCTCCTGGCAAGAAGTTCTGTCTGAGCGAGCCGACCGCAACGCTACAGGGGTAGATCACCTTCAGGCAGCCGGAGGGAGACACCAAATAGGAGCATATCTATTTATTAATCTATGGGTACTTTAAAGCAGAAATATGCAATGTCTAATTAGACAGGAGGTGATATGGAAGACTGCTCTGGAGTGCCAGAGTATCTCAACCCACCCTGCATGCATGCTGGGTGCTGCCGGTGCCGGTAGCACTGATTGCGCTGTGGGTGTTATCCAGCCCATTAATGTCGAGCAACTGCTGTTCGTAGGGGTGAACCTCCTACCTCTGCTCTTGAACTCGGGGGAAATCCTTGAACTAAGGAAAGGAGAGAAGATGCCGATGGCTGCTTTTGTCACACGGCTCGGAGATCAGCAGAGAGAGAGATGTTAAAAATGAACTAATGAGCGTTGTTAACATCAACAAAACTGCTGCCTGAAGGCAAAATTTTGCCAGCTTCAGTTTTCCTCTTTTTCAGCTCAATATACTGATTAAACTATGACTAAAGCAGCAAATGTTACAATTTTATTTTTAAAGAATGTAAACAATAGCATTTTATAAATGCAGCAGCTTCCCTTTGTCCAGAAGGAATGAATATTTTGGCTTCCTCCACAAGATGCAGTTGCCAAGAGGTGTTCAGCTACTGTCCCAGCTTCGTGATCCCCACGGCACATATGCCTAAGAAATATAATCCTTCTGCTATTGTCTGCCTGCATTCCTTTCTGAATACACTTGCAATCGCAGGCGTGAAAAACAATTGGAGATGGGAACATTTGTTGGCTTTAAAACTTGCTGGATGACAGCTCAGCCTGACTTTCCAGCAGAAATGGTCGGGGGAAGAACTGATTCTGCCAGAGAATATGGGATCCCAGATCCACACACAAAGGACTATGCGAAGCCTTGTGTAGGACTGTCTTTCATTTTCTACTGATATTAATTTACTCTGCTTGGTTACTGGTACTCTGTTAAGACTCTGCACAAACTTTTTTTTCTTTTGTCTCCCATTGCTCTAACTCTGTCCTAAATACAAAAGGGCTCTTGGGAAGAACATCCCATTGGGCTGTCATGTTGGACAGCCTCCTTATCCGGATGACAGTGATGGGCGTTCTAGCGTTACATGGGATCGGTGGGTGAGTGAGAATGACTTTTCAGCACAACTCACTGCTTTAAAGCATTGCAAATATTCTGAAATGCCTATTTCTAAAATCGCGTCTCCCTTATTTTAAAATATTGGTGTTTGGTGGTGGTGATGTGTGTGCATTGGGAAGGAAAAGTACTGGTAAAAATCAAACAAAGGTTTCCGCCTTTCCCTTTGCTGAAAACCCAGGCTGTTTTCCTTCTATTCATCCTCCTGAAAGTCTATAGCTACCTATTACCTTGGATTGCAATGGTTTCAATGGGGTTTTATAAACCTTTGGCCCTGTCACTATAAAAACCTTCCATGTTTTTGCCAAACCTCCCTCAGAAAGATTACTTTTGCTTTGAAGATGCCAATAAAGGAAATTGCTTTTGCAAGGAAAGAGCTGGGAAGACAACCCTAGACCCTTCGTTTGGATTTCCTCCAATCTTAAATTTATTGGAACTGAAGAGTAATCCTAAATATATGTTATAAAATGCACTGTGGTCCAAGCAATGAAGTCTTCCTGGGCAGGAAAAAGCTTCAAAGAAAAGACCAAAAACCCACCCAACCAGCCGAGCTAGGAAGCTTTTGGCAGAGGGGTGCAGCTGGCAGCGGGGAGGCGACGAGCCATCCCGCCGCATGGCACGGCCGCTCTCAGTCAGCTGCTCACAGGGATGAAAAATCCCAGATGGTGAGGACCAGACCTGGATCTCCTCTCCATGTGCAGATGGCCCCATGCCATTCTCTGCCATCACTGAGCGGAGGTCTCTTTCTTTCTTTCTTTCTTTATCTGTGAGGTTTTTCTGCTTTAACCCAAATCCCTTTGTAAAATCTTCGTAGGCGTAGCATATGCTGCTGCAGACCACCTGGAGGGAGCTGTATTATGGCATAAACCTGAAAAGATGAGGCAGAGAAGGGGCTGTCATCTTTATCCACAGAGACATACTGGAATCTGGTTTAAACTGAAAAATGAACAAACTTGAAAAGTTGGTTGGAGTTCTATTATTACCCCAGCCAGGCTGAAAAATGAGACTGTGCAAATGAATGCATGTTCACTTGTACTTCTTGCCCAGATTTCCTAGATGGAGCCTGGAGAGCTCAAACTCGCGCCGGGAGCTCCAGGGGAGGTGAGAACTGACACAGAAGGCAGCACGGCCACAATGAGTTGCACATTGCTGCTTCTCCTGCTGCTGCGATTTCTGTGAAGTTCTTTCAGCCCTTCAGCAAGCGAGTACTTTACGTCAGACAGGCAAGTGACAACGTGTGAGTACATCTATCGACACTTTAATGAATGTAAGGGAGTCTACTGTAAGTTGTCACCGTATCCACTGCCTGAAGCCAGGTGCAGGGACACTCAGGTCACCCTTTGCAGCCCAGCTTCCAGCAGGACCATCCTCTCAAGCTGGCCAAGCCATGGTTGGTCTGATAAACCATCCAAACGTGGCCTCGGTGGTGTCACTAGGCAGGCAAGTGAGGAATCAGTGCGACACACCTTCGGATATCTCATGCCAACCTCATAGAGTGAGAATTGGCCATAAAACGGCTTGTATCTGCATGGAAAGGGACAGCAAAGCTGGGGTTGGGGAGGCGACTGTGGTGAGTGCTTCATCTGTGCGGGGAAGGGAGAAACTTGGGCCGGAGCACAGGGAAAGCAGGAGGATTATTTGCTGGGGGGAAACAGGCTGGCACAGCAAAAGATTAATCCTAATCTGTGTGTCTCCAGCTTTATATCAGTGTGTGAAATAGTAGTTCCTTCTGCCTATCCTCTGCTGTGCAGATTGGGACAAACGAAGGAAAAAGTAATATTGCTCCTCACTAATGAAGCCACCAAATTTTAATTTTTTTTTTTGTTTATCTTTTATTTTGAAAGTGTTTGGATATACTGGATCACTTGATATTTTAAAATGTTTTGTAACTCATTGACCACAAGAAACATTTGTCGGCAGTATTTTGTGAAGAGGCAGGTAGATTGTTAATATCAGAAAATGGCCCGCTCTCCGGGCAGACTGAGTGCACAATAAAATGTGAGTTTGGATGCACACTAGCACATCCAGTGCCAAAATAGAGATGTAGCTCAATTGCCTAAGCAAAATATCACATAGAAATAGGCAGCTTCTTTCTTTCCTTGTCTCCCCCCTGTCCCAAGGGCAGCTGCCATGCAGGATGCTCCAGTGCACGGAGCCCAGCAGGGTCGTGCTGAGAGCAGCACGGGATCTGCCCCAGCTCCTGGGGTTTCAGATCTGGGGAGGGGGCTGCTGGAAGAACTGAGCCTGAAACAGCAGGCTCAAGTTCAAGGTAAGATGCTGTGAGCTTGCTGGGTGTGTGGGCTACTTCAGCCTTGGTGACTTCTCTACTTGAGCTCATCTAATTTCATCAGGTGATCCAGTATCCTCTGATGTATTTGGAAAAGGTTGTGGTTATCTAAGTATGTGCATGAGACAGGTTTCCCTCCATCTTTCCAAAGCACAGAGTAGTTTAGGTTGGAAGGGACCTCTGGAGGTCTTTAGTCCAGGTTTTAATTTCTTTGGGGCACAAATTCCAGTGCTGCCCCAATTTTGTGAATAATTTTTCTAATGTCCAGTTCTTTTGCTGCAAATTGTGACTGTGGCTTCTTGCCCTTTCACTGTGCACATCAGAGAAAAACCTGTCTCCATCTCCTCTACAATGTCTCTTTAGAACCTCTGTAACCTTTAATTAAATCTCTGTATAAATAAATTGTTTTCTTGGGGAGCTGACTCAGTATCTTGATGTTTGGCTCTTCTTATCATCTTCAAAATATGTTCTTGTTATTAACTTGTTACATCAAAGCGGATTTAATGGTTAGAGATGCAAAAATGTCTGTATCCCTGAGTCTTTGCATCCCTGTGACTTCCCTGATCCATAGTTGGCAGCTGGAGCTGCATGGCTCTGCCTTCAGCGAGCTCTTCCAGAGCTGAGCCCTTCGCTGGTACGTTCATCACATCCTGTGTTTTTTCTGGTCTGGTTGACCTCTTTTGGGGTCAACTCAATCAAATCACTACTATTCAAGATTTCAGAATGCAACAGACAAAACAGGGACCCAGTTCTCTTTTGATAACACATTCTTCAGTGATAATGGTGATACTTTGGTTTTCCTTGTAGTTATCAAGATGCTTTTCTGTGTGCATCAAAGCAGTAATAATTTGACTTGTCTTCCTTGAGTAATGATTTTGTCTTATACTTTTTTCAGTTACATTTATCTTTGAGGCATTGATTTCATTCCTTTTTAAATTTTTTAAAGTTCTTTCTCCTCACACTTATTCTGAACGAATTATACTGGCTTTGTAATTATTTTAAATAGACACTACTTTTACATGTAGTGCCCAAAAAAAGATAGAAACCTTAGGCTAAACTATTCTAAGGATGACTTTCTCTTCACCCTCAGAAGGTTTTTTGAAATACTGCTTTGTTAATAGTTTCATTGAATTTATTAACTACAGTAATTGATGGTTTCCTTGTTCTGTGGAATAGTTCCTAAGCTTTCTACATACCAGCACTGGCAGGAGACCCTCGGAGCTGGTGCCCTCCCTTGCCTGGGGTGGGTGGGAGTGGGTGCCCAGCCTCTTGGTTCCAGCCCACCTCTGTGCCAGATTGATGGGCTCAGAAAGAGGGCATGCACAAGGGAGACTTACTGTAGATCAGACTGTCTGATTTAATTTTCCTAGATTTCTGGGTGGAGGATTGAGCCAGCAATTTAGTTTACTAAGTCCCTGGAAATTGCGGATGGCTCCACACGCTGCCAATCAGGGCCTCGCAGAAGGGTGGCAGAGAGGAGAAGGTAGCGGTGTTCCTGTCGGCATGGATTTGCCATGCAGATGTTGAGCTTGCTTTTGACTTGTCAGAGCAGCAAATTTGTGTTCATAGCATACAGCTGACTGTGCATTAAGTCAGTCCCTACAGTCAGTGGAATAATTTATTTACCTAAGTTTGATTTCCAGGACTGTGTAGCAATGTGAATGTAGCCAGGTTAGAGTATCTAACTTGGGTCTGGAGCTCTGCCTACTTACGCATAGCGTTCTATAAATGGTCAAAATTATTGTCGTAGATATTCGGTGTCTCCAGAAGACCAGGCCCCAACTCCGGGACCCAGATTTAGATGACCTAGAGTCTGTGCCTGGTTGCAATGGAACTCCTGGACTTTGAGAATGGCTCAGGCCATCTATGCGGCTCTAACCATGAGCTGTAGCAGAAATAGGAACTGTTGTGTGAGGGTACAAGCTGCACTGGAGAACGTCCCCAGGTCCTTCTTTTTTTTTTTTTTTCCTTCATTATTTTGATCTTTTATCCTTTCATGTTTTATGAAATGGTTCTAAATGTTTCATTGTTAGTTCTGTTCAAACATAGTTTTGCGCAGCGCAACCAGATGACCACAAAATCCCATCATTTGAGATGTAATGTTCATCGCAATAATAGCTACATCATGTAACTTGTGACAGCGATGGTCCTAGCTGTCATATTAGGAGAGACTCAGCAATATGACAGGGACTGGGTTTTTATTCTAGTAAAAGAAAAAGCTATGAAAAGATGTGTGTCATGAATTCACATCCATTTGAGCAATTTCACAGAATTGCCAGTGAGAAATTAACCCATTCACAACTAGAAAAGAGGTATTTGAAGTAAGACACATATTTGACACCTTAACACACCTATCTAGACCTCAGAGAATCTAAAATACCAATTTCAAATTCTGAAGTATAGGTATCATATCCAAAAAGGGCCTGATTATGGAATAAACTTCCAGAGGAAAATGGACAAAATCAAAGTCTGACCAATTTAGGAAATTGCTGCAGCTCCATCTTCTTACTCAGCACTGCAGAAAAAATGAAGTTTGCTTTCAACCTCACTGGCAATATGCACACATAGGCTCACTTCACATGGGATTCTGCGTACACCAAAAATGAGAAAGAACCAGAAACCCCACAGGGACTTAGAGTTCGCTATCTACTTTATGTTTCAGATATTCTGATACCGTGGTGATGGGCAACAGTAGAAGGACCTAAAATAGAGTATAAGTGCTTTCAACAGCTTTCTCTTACTAAGTGCACTTCATACTATTATGAGAAAGCCCTCCTGATTTTTTTCCTCTTTCTCCCACTTCAAATAAATTGTCTAGTACCTAAAAGGTCATTTTGAAGAACTTTGCTTTTCTATAAATTACTGGATTTTGTAAAAACACTGAATATAAGTGACAATCTCTTTCCTGTCAGTATTTGGTATCTTACTTTTAGACTCCTAAGAGAGAGCCTTTAACAATTTTCTCAAAAGGAATAGGATGAGGGAGAGAAAGGGAGGGGGAGGATACAGTACTGCATTTTCTTTCTGAATTTCCCATGTATCTTGAACAAGAAAGGAATGAATATCCCAGAATAATTAGTGTAATGATAATAAAGGCGGCTGTGAAAAGCCTTATCTTCTAAAAAACGTGTTTGTTGTTTCTCTCTGCAGAGTGTTGTAAACGGCATCCAGGCTAGTGTACGCGCAGCTTTTCGATAGAGTTGCATTTGAATAGAAAGCGGCACGTTTTGTGGGATTTTGCTGATCTTCTAATAACTTTTTTCCTCCCGTCTTCTGAAGCTAATCTTATGCCTGACTTCAATAATTTTGAAGGTATTTGAGATTTGTATGTTAGTTGATGGGGTTCAGTTTATTAATGCTTCTGTCTACTGAGATCCACTACATGGTCCCAGCGGTGACAAACTGCCAACCACAATTATTGCCGATAAGTGAGATGTGACGCTGCACAGGTGGGGCTGGCTCTCAACCTCCTCCAAACAGTGGAGCCTCTGTACAGAACAGTGGGGTTTTTAAAGGCTAAATTTAAAGTCAAAACACATTACTTTCTGTTAAAGAGGCATTCCGTGCGTGTCGGATGTGCTAAGCCCCTTGCAGAAGCAAGTCTTCTACCTTTCATTTCTTTTCACACCTTTCTCCTACCTATTTTCCCTTTACCTTTCAATTTTCCTCTCTGTGCTCTAGATAACTTTCCCTTCCTTCGGTGCTGCTGTGATGCTCAATGGGCCATTCTAACACAATATTTAGGTGCCTCCTGGCTGTGGTTTAAAAGTTGCTTTAACATTTTCTGCACTAAAGTAGATTTTTCTTATAGCCCAACAATTCTCATTTCTTAGCTCCTTAGGCTCCTGTAATTTAAACTTTGAGAGCTGTACCAACGCCCCAGATCTCAGTGGCTCATATCCTATTTTCAGCATCAGGCATTTTTATCCGGTAGTGTCTTGTCTTTTTGCATCATTCAGTGTTGTTGGTACTAGTTCCTTCTTATTTTTCAAGTGCTAAATAGCACTAGGAGGTAGATGAGCATTTATATAGAATACTTGCTATGTTACTTTTTTCTGTGTGTAAAAGAGTGGTATGAGATTCAGGCTGAGTGTGAGGCAGGCGTTTAAAACTGTGCTGGGAGAAGTTGAAACAACTCTGACAAAGCAGGAGGATCATTTCTTTTGCTTCTGTTTAACATCTAACGAATCTTCGTTTTCCATCTCCTACTGAGGTCCAAGAAAGAATAGAACGAGAGCTCTCGATGCCTACTCGAGATTATTCCATTTCAGATGTTACTGAAGCACTGCATAAATTGCTCCTAAGAAAGCACAGGATCACTTGACCTTTTTGATGCTCGCAGCAACTGCTTTGTCATCTACTCTTCATTATAATGCCATTTTCAGTGGTATGAAGCCTGTAGTGTAGTGTGCTGCTCCAACATTTGGGGCAGTGCCCTACTTGCTTCCAGACCTGTCAGTCTTGGCAGGCGAGGGGAAATCTCAGGGGGAATATTGGAGCTCAGACTTCAACAGACTAATCTGCACCACGATAGAGTCTTTCCATTGCTTTCCAGGGACTTTGCTTCAGGCCCTCAACTGATGCAATTTGTGATTTTAGAAAGCGGAGCATCTGTATGAATTACAGTTTGCATTTCTTTCTCGCACACACCCATTCGCAGGGTCCCATAACGATGGCAATAAAGTGCCAGTTATGGATTTATCCATGCCAAACCAGGCAAGGTTGGGATATATCAATAACCCATTTTACAGAAAAGGCGGTGAGAAGGATTAAATGATTTCTCCTGATTAACGCAGACAGGATAAAGCACTGCTGAAAAAGGCAGCTGAGCTGATGATGATGAGCTCATTGCTGCTCATAAAATGTGATAGTTCCCCATTCCTTTCTCTCCTGGCAATCCCCCAGCCCTGCTAAACCTTGACAAGTCCAATGAGCTTTGTGAGCTGCAGAACACTCTTATTTTTTCTTGGTGAGCTTTGTGTAGGAAAGGGAGCTGCAGGGCGAGGTGAGGGTTCAATGGGAATGGGCAGGGACCTGACCGGGGAGGGCAGAACTCCTTTTTCCAGTGGCAGCCTCAACCGTGCCACACTGCGAGCATCACAAGCGGGACTGTCTTCCCCCATCCCCTGTCATTCCCAAAGTTCAGACAGAAAGAATTTCTTTATGAAAGGCATCTGGCTTGGGTGAATAGGTCAGCAGTGAGAACCCAGGTCTTTCTCCATCTTGGCATCTTGTGATATGTGAAGTGTCATGCAAAAGCCTCGTTAGCTGGTGTCTTGACTTGTTCCTTGAATTACCGCGGGGTAATTGCTATTTACCGCTGGTGGAGCAGATCTTCTCTCTCTACGCTGTCACTGCTGCGGTCGCCCAAACCCATGCGGATGGGTCAGCGTGGGGCATGAGCTGAAACCTGTAGTTTCAGCACACGAGTGCCTGCGGCCGTGCCCTCCTCCCCTGCTCCTCTGGCACTGCTCACCTTGCACCCGGCCATGGTGGCACCGGGAAAACCGACACGGCACGCACACCAACCCCCCTCCAAATCCTTACCCTTTGCTCCCCAGGGTGCGAGTACTTTCTGGCAATATATTTCCTGAGATGGCATATTTGTAATCGATTAATTCTGCACTGGAAACGCACCCATCATTCTTGGCAACATATGGCAACTAATCTCTCCTTAAGCAGTTAATTAAGCACCATTTGTATGCACATGTCGCCCTTTGCACGCTGAAGCGGCTGCGGTTCCTGTAGGAAGCTGTTTGTTCTGGGCTTTCTCCTTCCTTTGTGTGGAAAAATGGCATGTTTCCTACTCATTTCTTTGCATATCTTCTTTTTAAAGAACAAAGGTAATGAGGTGCTGTGCTGGGGTGCAAGGCTGGGGTATAAGAGTGATCTGGTCTTTAAGGCATTGGGTGCAGGTTGAGACGAGCAGGGGGTCAGCTTTTTGCCTGTGTATGTGATTACGGAGGTAACGGTTAATTTGGCAGGAATTGCCCTCCCCAAGCACAAAGCAGGGACAGGAATGAGGTGCCTTGGCAGAACTGATCAGGCAAACTTATTCAGAAGGCGCTTGTAACTTAAATGCAATTTCCTAGCCAGCATTATTAAATTCTAAATTTAAGAGCACTAATCTATTATATTTAAAACTTGAAAAATGTTAGTGCTTGGTCTTAACAAAAAGAAGGGGAAAACAACCCAAAATTACACATTGTGTATTTTGTACCTGCATGTGTTTTACTGGGCCTTATTAGTTTACTGCTCACATTGCTAAGCATCATCCAGAGTACTGTGTGAAGCCATTTTATGGAGGGAGAAATAGGTATTGCTGCAGACTGCAGGTGTCTGAAAACTTTTCCGGAAAAAAAAAATTGAGCCGTCGATTACAGGAGGCAGACTGTGTGACACAGAAATTACAATACCCTTCCTTCACTTATTATCATCATTTTCTGTTTTGTATTATAATCATTTCTGCAACCCCCAAATCAGAGCTCTTTTATGTTAGGCAGTCTCCAGACCAACCCATGAGCATGGTCCTTACTTCTCGGTGCTCATAATTAACATCAATGGGCATGGAAGTCTGGGATTGGAATTGTTCTTGCTTTTCTGTTATGAATGGGGAGGTACAGCAAGGATAAATGAAGTTCTGGGGGTTAAAACGAGGTCTGGATTCTGGAATGTCAGATCCAATGCTGCAATGAAAAGATATCTTTCTTCCCTCGCTGAATTTCTAGTTTAGTATCTTGTGTCTGACAATCTGGATGGCATTCTAACAACTTCAGAATGAAAAATGTGTAATGGACAATCAATAAACTGTTTGTTGGGGAAATTTTCTCCTACCAGAATGATAGAATCAGGAACTGAAAAGGCATGGGAAGACATTTCTGAGATGTTATCGATTATCACTGCCACTTAGTTTCCTGAAATTGGAATGGAAAACTTGGTGCCCAAGTTGGTTTGAAGACACCGAAAGTGCATGTTGTTCCATTACCTCCAACTTTGGTAAACTCCTTGTAAGTCTGTAACAAATTACTAATCAGTCTGCCATTTTTCATATCTGTCTTGTCTCTATTTTGCTGTGCTTTGATGTGATTACTGCATATTCTATCTCACATCATCTTGTAAAAGATAGATCAGCCTTATTGAACGTGGTGTTCCCTCCTGCATTTGATGAGCTGAGTCCAACCTTAGGTGCTTGCATGCGGCCGAGTTGAGCACGTACATGTGAGGGCTGAGGTTTCCCCGCTCCCTCGGTGCGGGAGGCAGATTGCTGAAGTCGGGCTGGTAACTAAAAGGCTCTGAATTCCCCCCAGTAAGCTGGAATTTCTCCCATTCATAACAAGAGCAGTTGTGTAGTGTTTCAAATAGCTTCAGACTTTCCTCTAGTGTTTACTGTCTTCTATTAAGTTTAATGTCTTTTTCCTTTAGAAACAAGTATAAATGCATTAACTACAAATAATACACAGCAAAAGCAATGTTGTAACACGACTGGTTTGCTTAACCTGTCTGTGAATGACTCT
>NW_009626141.1:36272-36565 GCF_000690535.1 Cariama cristata | reverse complement strand
CTTGTTAACCCAATCTAATTTTTCTTTCCTACTGTAATTGCTTTTTTGTTGTATACAGCTGATAAGTTCTGTTCTTTCAATGTACTGTATCACAGATTTCTGCATGAATTCTTCAGGATCCTTCTGAGGAAAGTCTGAGACCTAAAGTGCCAAGAGCAGGGGTAGCTGTGAGAGGGCTTTCAATGATTATTGTTCCGTTGCTACTCCCCAACCCCACCTGGATCCGGGTCCAGTTGAATTGGGTACACTACACATGTGACAGGAGGGCATTGCCCCCTTCTGCAAAGTCTTTA
>NW_009626141.1:32487-36233 GCF_000690535.1 Cariama cristata | reverse complement strand
GATAAATTGATGGGATATCCACCAAGGCCAATTACTGTGACGTTTCTAGAGGAGTGAATTGCAAACAATAGGAGAAGCAGCAGAAAGCTACAAACCAACATTACAAGGCGCCTTCATGTCATGTACTAGGGACAGATAAATGAGATAGAAAGCTGCTTTTTTTTTTTTTTTTTTTTTTTTACAACCATCATCGCAGTGTCTCCTGGCTGCTGTGGGAGCAGCTGACTTACTGCATCAGTTAGCAAATGGGACAGGTTTGCTGCCTTTTGGAGATGTGGGAATACAGGCGTAGCCCCAAGGCTGCCCGCTTTAATGGGCTCTCTGCTCTCCATCACGTTTACGTCATTCCAGAGCAAAGAGGTCCTGTGTGGGATGACTGGATGATGCTAACGGCCAACAGTTTCCTGGTTTGGCTGACTTCCCCTTGGGAGCCTAAAGGGATGGGACCACTGTGATGTTGACTGTGGGAATAAAGCCTTAGAAAGTGAAAGGTGGCAAAAAGGCACATATTCAAGGAGCAGAAGGTCCTTGAGGCAGCACAGAACAGCACAAAATCAAGAAACCCTTAGTCATAGTAGGAGACACTGTACAAGGGAGACCGCGTGATTAAATAAGTCTTGTTTGCCACACTCCTGCAGGGACGAAGATGTGTTAGAAGGAGTTTTGAAGTAACCCAGCCCCCAAGTGTGAAGGAAACAGTCAGATTGGATTAACATAGTGATGGCTATTTGTATGCCAAAGTGACGTGAGGATGAAGCTAAAAGGCCAGAAGCTCAAGAGAAAAGTGGACTTTGTGTGTCGCCTGGGAGAAAAAGAAAAGTGAGAAAGAAGAAAGAAGGGAAAAGTTGGCAGGGACGAGGGAGTTGAGAGGTCGCTGCAACTTGAAAAAGGCATTAGAAGTGCTACTATATTAAATGAAGGAGAGCATCAAGGGGGAATATTTTGTTTTTTCAGAAGTTTTGAAGAACTGTACTAATAAAGGAAGGTGAGCATGCGAAGTCAAGGAGGCCAAAAATGAGCAATGAGACAGCTTTGCTGTTCTGACAGATAATGGTTCTCCACCTGACATGGCCCAGATGTGGGACAAAGACCTGAAGTAAGAGGTATAAGATGAATAGTGGTGCAGGAACACTTTAAATTACAAGGGATCAATTTCTCTGACATAAGTAAAGTTTCTTTAACCTCAGTTCCCCCATGAGTCAGCATTTCCAACTGGAAATGATTTACAGAAAAACCCAAGAGATATGAGAGACATTGTGAGTGGAGAATGTAGATTTAAGAAAATCAGTACTTAGCTAGGAAGGATGGAATAGGATGCAACGATTCTGTAGTTAAACAGGACTATATAGTCATTAGCCTGTAAGCAGGATAAAAGTCAGAGTGCATTGTTCCCCAAATTATGGTTCCAAACTTCCTAACTTCAAGGAGAGTCTCTGCGCATTCTGCTTCTATTAAAGGTAAGATTGTTTGAAGCCAGGCTTTCAAGGGACTGGACTTTCCCAGACTCATATAGACTTATATAGATCTACCCTGCTTTACAGAAGAGTGGAATGATGATGGCTATTAACCCATGAACTTGGCATGAGCAGGGACTGACCTCCACCGCACTACCACTTAAGTTGTCCAATTTTATCTCATTTGCACATATAATTTGCTGCCAAAGTGACATTATTGAGTGCTCATGATGATGAGGACATGTTATTTAGGGTGAGGGAAAAAGAGTAAACGGGCTGGAAATCTGAGCTGGAGATAAGGTTGTTTGAAGGGACAACGAAACACAAAACAAAGATGGTTGTAGGGTAGGGCTTCTCTGGTTGAGATGCCTGTAGGTTGTAAATCCATGTAGGTCAAACTGCTTGTATGATACTCACAGCCCGTTTTTAGAAACCTTGCTAGAGGTTTATTTATAATTTATTTTTGTTATATAGGTTTTGTTTATTTTTGTTGCATTTTTCACTGGAAAAGGACCAACGTGGCTCCCTCAGGCTGCTGACTGTCCCAGGAACAGTTCAGACTAAGTGTATAATCAAATTGTTTTTTCTAATACGTGTACTCTAAGATCTTTTTTACTCAATATTGTAACCGTAAAAGCCTTGACTATTTTGGGTAATCCTTACACATAACCAACTTTCTCTTCTTTGTACTTTGTATACATCCCACCATAACCTCATTTGGAAATGCTTTCAGCAGCAGTGCTACTCTCCACGGCTCAGACAGTCCCAGGGAGCCAGAGGCTGCGGGCCCCTGGATGTGGCTGTGGTGGCAGCACCTCTTATTCATGTATCGAGCAGGAATCTTGCTCAGATGCAGCTTGAGGATGTCTAAAGTGTGAACTATGCCATAACCAGTACACTGACTTTCCTCAAGAAGGTGGACAATGATGCAGAATTTGTCCTGTAACTCAGACGGGCGGATACTGCATCGAAGAGGGTGATACCTGCAGTAGGGTCAGTGACTGGTGAGAAAGGCTCTGAAGCTGTCTCTGCTGAAGCAGTGGTCATGACTCTGGGCTTACCTGAGTGGGGAAGGAATCAGCAAGCTATTTCAAGCATTGACCAGCTGATAGCCAAGCTGTGGTAACCCTCCACGTCCACATTCTTAACCAGTTGTTACTGCAAAGTAAAACATGCAGTTTTACTCTACATCCATTTGTTTTAAAGGCCACGCTTTCCTGCTTAGAGCATTTCCAATATATATATATATTTTAACAGCCTTTACAAACCAAAAGCATCTTTCAGCCTCAATGGTCCCAAATGACAGAAAGCTGCTGATAAATTTATGCTCGCCGCTCAGGTTACCCGTGCGCTGCCGTGATTGGGAGCGGCGGGAGGTCAAGACAAGCACACAGGACATGGAGAAGCTCTTAGGAACTGCTGGGCTTGAACCTGCCGGTGTGGTCTCAAGGTCAGAAATCACAGCTCCTTCTCACAACGCGTGCTCGCAGCCCTGGTAAGTCCCAGGCACTTCTTCTGGGCAAGCGGTCTCCTGGAAGAGGGAAAAGGGAGGGGATGAGGACCAGAAAGGCTAAGATTGGCCTGCCATTTTTGTATCACTTTGAGCTATAAAAATGAATGGGGAAAAAAGTGCCTATTTTTAAATGCTGAAATAAGTCCCAATAATTTTCTATATTTCTCTTCATTTCACAGCATTAGCTGTGAGTACTTTTAATGAGTCTTTTTATGAAAACCTCTTTTGGTGTGGGGGGAAGTTATTAAGCCTCTTACAAAGGGATTTTATGGTTTTAATTATAAACAGGTAATGGAGTCTATGTAAAAATTACCTTTTGACTTTGCAATAAAACCCATTTCCCCCAAGGTAAGAACTCCATAAAGAAAGAATTACACAGCAAGGGAATGGAGAAGTCGGCTTCGAAATCACAAGGTGCCTGCACAACAGCAGCTTTCGAGGAGCCCTAGGGATCCATCGACCTCAGTCTGCACGTCTGTCTGTCTGCTGCAGGCCAAGGAAACCGCGGAGGGCAATGCAAGGTTGCAGGGTTGCCCAGACTCTCTCACTGCATTGCATTAGAGCAGCCTCGGGATTTCTTTAACTTTGTTAATAGTCACGAACGGACCACCCAAAACCCACAGCTGGAGACTCATGCATAGCAGAGGGATGTAACAGCTCTGCTTCTTTGCTTTGAGCTGTGCAGTCAGCTGCCATGATTGAGAAAGTTCACTTTTTTTTTGTCTAGAAAATATTCCTGAACTTATTCTCCCTGGCTTTTTCACTGGGCTTTGCCCACT
>NW_009626141.1:30824-32456 GCF_000690535.1 Cariama cristata | reverse complement strand
GCAGGAATCATTTGCATCTCAACCATGGAGAAAGCCCTTCCATTGGAAAAGCTTTCTCTTTCAGTGTTTCTCACTGAAATAAGACTTTTCTGCTAGCCCTTTTTTGGAGACGTTGGTCAAGGTTTGAGCTGTCAGTACAGCCAAGACTAGTAGCCACAACCATCCTTTTCTTTGTCTTGAAGGAAAACCAGTGGTTTGCCTCCTAATGTCAAATGCACATTTTCCTGATTATTAGAGGAGGTATTTTATTTGCACTAAGACCCAGTGCTGGTGTTCAGCGCTGAGCTCAGCTGTGCCGATCCTGCAGACTTCTTATGACCCTGAGTAAGTCACTTAATTTTCCTTTACTTCGTCATTTCTCCCCTCTTCCTTCCTTCCTTCTCTTCCTTCCTGTCCACAAGGAGGTCAAGTCTTTGATGAATAGGTTGTCTTTTAGCATAAGGTCAGGTGATCCAAAGAGACTGAATTACTGTGACTTAATGAGTTAATTATATCACTTGTCTGTCAGGAAGAACTGACTGTACGTGTGCTCTTAGCTGACTTCTGCTAGGAAATACAGCACGCTGTTTTAAAACACCATAAATAGGGATATTCCAGCAAAGAGTCTACTGCATTTGAAATAAGGAAATAAGGAAAGGTTTCTGAAAGCAAAGACTCCAAACTAAAAACATTTATAGAAAATATGAAACTTCTTTTTTCAGAGTGCTACCCTGGTCTCCAAACAGGCTCATGTCCCCCTGGCAGCAGAGATCAACGAGGCAATGGCAGGACCCTGTCTTGCAGCAAGACATCTCCTGGGGGATGCAGGAAAACTAGCAAACCCGTAATAAAACCAGGCAGGTGACTGGAAACCGGCTGAGTCGTGACCCTTTCAGCGAGATGAGCCAGACTGTGCCGATGGGCCGTTGGCAGTGCTGGCTGGGAGGGAGCAGCGGTGTCACCCACTGTCACTATGTCAGTGGCACTGGTGTGAGACCTCAGACTCCTTCCAGGTACCTGGATATGGCTATAATGCTCTAGTCCAGACCAGCTATGTATGCCACTTACTAGAAGTGGCTAGTTATTTGACTAAGTTAATACACAGTTGGTCAATATAAGTTTTAATTCCCTTTTTTTCAGCTGGAAGACTGAGAAGGAAGGAGGTGAAGAGGAAAAAAGCACAGCACTGGAGATTGTAATTTTCTGTCTTTTAGCTCTCCCTGTATATAATTTATAAGGATATATAGACCGTTATGGCTCATCTGTATCCCTCTAATCATAAATGAGGTGCTTTTCATACCCTAAAGTTAAAATCATAAAAGTAAAGTGTGTTTTCTACTTCAGGTCTATTTTAGTTCTTTATACAAATGTCCTAGTGCCCTTTATAATGTATTTGCTATAAATCTTGACAGCGTTATTTGTTTTGTTTTTCTATCTAAAAGCAGTTTTGAGTGGAAACAGCCTCATTATCTCCCTATTTCTAAGGAGAATTCACTGTCTTTGAAAGGTGCTATATTTACAGCCTTAGAGAGAGAAATCCCTGTACGTACAGAGGAGGCACAGCACCTGCAGGCAGATGGAGCCTCGCTCTTCCTTGCTGTTGTGCTTTAAGTGATGAACGAGTGGTACCTCACTTATCTGTCCCAGACTTGT
>NW_009626141.1:856-30793 GCF_000690535.1 Cariama cristata | reverse complement strand
CAGCAGCAAGCAGGCTCATCCACAACTCATCTTTTCCCTTGCTAAAAGGACTGCCAGATGAAAGATTTTACCAAATCTAGGGAAACAAAAATATGCTTTTTACAAAGTAGGTTCTCTCTTTTTTGACTTTGAGGCAGTTAGCTTGTAACAAACTGAGCCTTGTTCTCTTACTTGTAGTAATCATATTGACCACAGTAGTATCTGACAGTTAACTGAGTCCCAGCTGTAGTAGACTTGGATTTTTGGAGGTCTCACTCTGACTCTGGTTTTGTGGCTGTCTCTGGTGCTTCCTTGCTTTCCTGCATTTTGCTTTTAAACTCTCTAGCAAGCTACAGTCCCACCAGTCAACATCCATAACCCTGCTGCAACATCAAGGAAATTCTTCAGGTCACATTCTTTAGTTTCTGCATGAGCCAGCCTGCGCGGCTGTAGCACGGGTAGTGCTTCAGTCAGCTGAAGTTTCACTACAACTGTCTTAAATCAGGGTGTACAATTTGGTTTCAAGGAGGTTTAACTCAACTCACGTCAGTATTTTAAACAGCGCTAGGAAAGTAAGGGTGATTACCTAACATTTATAAGACCTAGCCCAGAATTTAAGTGGTACATTGAGGTCTGTATCCTTTTGCAATACTTTTCCTTCCTTTTTGAGAAGTCTCTCATTACATACACCGCCCTGCTCACCCACACCGTGATGCCTCAGGAGATAATGAAGCAGGATAGTACACTGGGAAACTCCATTGGGAAGCAGGTGGTCATGCGGTTGCTTTTCATAGCCCAGATTTCTTCATAAAAAACTTTGTTTTCTGGTGAGACAAGATATCTGCTACCAAAAAAAGTGTTAGAGAGAGAGACAAGAGGGGGGGGGAGAGAATAATAAGTAAATGGGTTTAAGGTGTGAGACCATTTGACTGTCTTTTCTTTCTGCTAAAACCTGCCTTTCTCCAAGACAGGAACAGCTCCATCAGCCCAGCTGCATCTTCACGTCACGGTAAGGATTGCTTTAAGCCCTCAAGCCTCCATAAGGCCTTTCGGAATTGCTTATGGTTGTCGATTTAGATGGAGCCGATAGGTAATCTCCTTCCTACACGTACCCACATGCACACACACACATATGCGTGGCCTCTTTCATGATCCTTCATCAGAGACCCTTCATAGGTGCATCTCGGGTATCGTTCAAAGTCCTTTGAAAGCATGGAGGGCCTTTCTTTTGGCTTCAGTGGGCTTTGGCTGTGGGGCTTATCCTTATTTTAGAGTAGGCTTATTTTCTTCTTAAGAAATTCCTCTGAAGATACTCAGAAAAGGTTAAAATGATGTTTACACCTCAGACCTCTGCCTGGGAGGTACGATAGTATCATATATCAGCATCAGTTCAATGTAACAGATGTTTAAAGAGTTAAAAAGTGGCAAGTGATTTTTCTAAAAGCTTCTGTTACAAAGTCCAGTTCAACAAACTGCTCATGAATATGTTTAAATCTTGTTAATCTAACTGGGAATCCACTACGTGTTTTGCTGAATCGCAGCCAAAACACAGACCTCCTGGCTCCTACTTACCCACTAGAAAGGGCCGGATTTATTTTCTCTTTCACCATGTTTACGAGAGCCTTTAAAACCTTAGTTGTAATTGTGCAAGGTCTTGTGTCACAGAGTCATGTAGCTGGAATCCATTTCCAGAAGAGCTCTCCCCTACATGTAGTATATTAAAATCAGTGAATACACTATATGCTTTTTCTCTCCTTTTCAGTCATCTTTTCTGCTCTGCAAAAGCGTTAGCCCGGCGATCCTCTTTGCACAGCTACTTTGGTTCAAAGAAATGCAGACGGATTGTGGCTTTACTTCGGAGGGCCGAGTGAGCAGGCAGGAGGGAAGGCACTTCACCTCTTACTGGGGATTGTTTGTACCATCGCAAAGTGCTTCGGCACCTCAGAAAACATTTTGCACCAGACAATATTTGTGTCACCAAAATGCACTTACCTATTTTGATCTTGGCAATGAAGCATCACAAGGATTTTGTGTAGGTATTATCGAAAAATACATCCTGATGGGGAAAAAATGTTCCAAGTGGATGTTTTCCTTTGTCCTCCATCTACCATTCCCTGCTGACAGCAACCCAGCTCATGGAGAGTTCTCTCTTTTACAGACAGAGGATGGCCCAGAAACCCTGCTAATAAGGTCTATTGAGAGGCAAATGTCTTTTTTTGTTTGGAATTATTCTGTCTGTCCCTTTCTCTTTGTTATTGTGAAGGAAGCTATCCACACGCATAGAAGTGAAGTGAACAGTTTATCTGTTTCAGCACTTATATCCAGGTAGATCCCCAAGTGAGTTTTTTTTCATCAGACAGAAGGTAGAGTATTAGGCTTTTTTTCTTAATCTCACTCTTACCTTTCAAATCACCTGATATCCAAAGCAAAACGTATCTTTCATAAAAATGGATGTTTACAACTAATGGGCATAATTTTTAAAACACAGCAACTGCCAGAGACTGCTGAATGGTGCACCAGACATGGAAATTTTACAGAGCTTTGGAGCTAATGAGTTGTAGACATTGGCAAATACTGACTTTTTAAATTAAAACTACTATAGTTCAAAAGAGACAGCTGTCTTTATTTATGAAAAAAGATTTAAGGACCACACACAAGACTCCACAGAAAGACATGTGTTGTCGGAGACCATATATCATAAAATGTGGTACTTAAAACAGTTCAAATTTCAATTCCCCTTTTCCTCATTGCCAGCCAAATCTGATGCAGCTGCTTTTTTAAATTCAGGAATATTTGTGCCCCAATAAAAAGAAATAAAAAACAAGAGTAAACTTTGAGAGGTCATCTTCAGAGCTGTAAAAATTGCAGGGTTCACCTTGGGCCCGATTCAAAATCCTTTGAACTCATTTCTGTTAATGCCAGTGTGCTGCTTTTTCCTATTTTCTCTTCTGTTCAGTATCCATCATCTCAAACTTTGGAGATTTAAGCTGAGTGATCAATACTTTAACTTGTTTCCAGGTTCTTCTTATGCAACGTTCAAGGTATCTGGAGCACAGAATTCCTTGGTAGAAAGGCTGCAACGACAATTTGCCTGTGTTGTACCTGGCCATCACTTTAAAATACAAATTTAATCATAGGTTTAGATGGCCCAGAGTTACCGAGATTCCAGTTGCTGGTTTTCAGCAGAACTCAAAGCAGAAATGGGTAACAATATGTGGTGTTGGGAGCAGAGGAGGATTCTTGTTCAGAAGAAGCTGTGCAGCGACATATCACACAGGAGAGATCAGAAACTGGTACAGAATGGCATAGACATTGACAGCTTTCTCATTCATCCACAAAACATCCAGAGCTGCACTGGGCTGGACAAATTCAAATGGGAAAGAGCCCCACTAGAGACACTGCTACGAAAGCTGCTTCCATGTAGAGAGACGGGGGATGTGATAGTACAATGACGGGCAATAGTGTAAAACCTGTGCTCGATTTCAAATGAGGATCAAATCATAACCCAGAATAGTTCATAGCTGTTCGTGTTCTAAGGGGATGAACTCCTCATAGGGGAAGATATTCCTCTTCTGCTGCTGTTATTTTCTTTTCCAGCTTTAAGACCAACTCCAACAATCTCTTTCCTGTCAGCACAACATATGTCTCCTCTGCTTTGCTGTTATCTGAACAGAATACAGAATGGAAGCAATTTCCAGAAAGCACAGCAAATATTAAGACATGCAGAAGCACAGAGCACAGGGGAAAAATATCCCAGCAGTTACTTGGCTCCCCTGAATATAATGTGGCAGCTCAAATATTCATCAAGTTCAGACTGCTGCAAATGAGGAGGCAAATTCTGAACCTTTAGTTATACAAGGCGAGTTGTTTATATGTCTTGCAGGCTTCATATGTCCGTGTTACTTTTACGTTTGCCTGTTTTGGTGCCTACACTCCTGGAAAGCTGGGCATCCTGCACTGTTGTGTCCACAAGTCAGTCTCTGGCACTCTCATTGCCCTTTGTGGCTATTTGAATGACAAAGATCAGTTTTGTAAATTATCTTTTGTTTTCTAGAGCACAGGAATAACATTGAGGTAGTGGTGTGTGTCCTACAGAGGACTCACAAAGTTAGTTGGGAAGTTTTGAAATCTTCATCTGTTGAGACATCCAAATCTCAGCGAGTCCCTGAGCAACATGCATTGATTTGACCAGCTTTGAGCAGGGTGCTGGACCAGGGAACTCCAAAGCTCCCTTCCAGCCCATGTGTCGATGTGAAATGCAGCATATATCAGTGTCTGAATTTTTGCCAGCCCGCTGTGCTGAACAGCATACACCAACGCAAGAAAAGCTTCTGCGGTTCTGCTGGTAACCTGTTGTAGATAAGGAGGGATTATTTTCTCATGCTAACCCAACGCATTCCTGTCAGCTAAGCACAGAACTACCTGAAGCTATCAGTTTATGTTGCTTTTCCCAAGTCACCTGGCAGATGTGTCTTCAAGAAAACATCTATAGAGTAGAGATTGGAGCTTCTGTGCCAATTGAACCTTCAGGCTCCTAATAGCAAAGGAGCTATCGATGTCCTCGTGGTGACACCTGTGCACTTAGGAGGAGATGGTGGCCACGACTGCACGTTCACGCAGAACCTTGAGCACCCATTGCATGACCACTGTCTGTAGCTACGTGTTCTTCAAGCTGCGGTTGTAGCTGGAGCCACCATCCGTGAACCAAGCAAAGATTTGGTTCCTATTTTAAAAGAGCTTATTCTCTTGGGCTTACTGGCTGCTCCAGTAACGTTTGCATTTGTGGGTTTGAGCTGGAAGATCTTCATTCTCAAACTCCCACTTTCCATCTAGTTAGCATGATGGAAGGTTTGCAGCCACCTTAGGGCAGTGACAGACAGACATACCCATAGTGACTGCTGCTAATTAAAGAGCACTTAGGAAGTCCTGGGCTGAATGATTATTACTCTGTAAGAAAGCAGAATTAATACGTAGATCTGCCCACTGGAAGACAAGACTCAACACCACAGGGACAGACAACAAGCTGCAAGATACTGTGAAAGGAAGGGTCTGTTGTGTTTGACATTCTGTAATCTTTAAATAAAGCATAATTTAGTCACTAAATATGAGCTTTTACTGCTTTAACGTTAAGACCAATATGACTACTGGCACTAAATGTAGCTAGGGATAAAGGCAGTAAAAAGAAATTGTGGGAGAATAGTGTAACGCAGTTTAATTTCCAGCAAAACATGGCGGGGGGGGGGGGGGGGGAAAAGGGGGGGGGGGGGGGGGTGTCCATTTATTTTAGGATTATGAAATTGCAGTGGGTTTTAGTTTTTTTAACAAGATTTCAGCAGAAGAGGATAAATGAAGATAAGTGGCTGACTCAGGCATTCTGAAATTAGCGCTGAAGCTTTCTGTTGTAGCCTGTCATTACGCTGTGGACTTGCAAAGCAAGAAAAAAATTGAAGTATTAAGTGAAGATTCCATTGAAACAATCTGTTCAGTTATAAGACCTAAAACGCAGCTTGTTTTTATTGGCCCTTACACATTTTTTATTTTGCTACTCATTTCTTGTTATACAAGGCATAGCTCTCCAGAGAGAGAGAAAATGGACATACGGAGAACCTACTGACATGTGCCTACTATTTAGACTTTGTACGTGCATTACTATGCTACGTGGATTTATTATATACTAATAAATAATATCTCAGATTTATATAGCACCTTTCTATTCCCAGAGATTCCAAAGCACTTTGAAAACAGCAGGACTTAATTGTCTTCTCACTTTGCTTTTATGCACTCTTGATTTCAGGGGGATTACTCTTGATTTACACTAAAAATAGAGAAGAATTGGTTATCTTCTCTCTGGACCGTAGCTAAGAGGAACTACAGCAATTATGAAAGATCACTTAGAAGCATGATAAACCATTTAGGACAGAGAATGAAAATGAAGGTGTTTTGGCTTAACAGAAAAGTGAGTGCTATAGAAAAGCAGAATATTCTAAGCCACAACTGGAATTTGCTTATGAGTTGTGGCTCGGAACCACAGGTTCTGAGAGTTCAGAGAGGTTCAAAGCAGCTCTTAGTCTCAAGTGGCCAACCTTGAGTTAACATTTCATGGGAGAGAGGGCACTTCTGATACTGGGATATCAGTTTGGTACTTGCAGTTGCTCACAGTCATCATCTCGTGTTCGGGGGGTTTCACTGCAATCATCCCTACCTGTGTCAGTAATGCCTACATGGGGTTTGGAATTTGTAAAGTTCATTTCTAGCAAAAGAGAAGTCCCTGTGAAACAGTCTTTGAAAACAATGTCACAATTTTTTCATTAACCAATGAAGTGTGTATGATCTAAAATGTGTAGCAGAGATCAATATCCTATAAAGAGGACAGTACATATTGCAGTACTGAGAACACTGTCCTTAGCTGGCAAATGAACTTTTTTTATCAAAACATTAGAAAAAAAAAAGGTAATTTTTGCAAAAGCTGTTGCTTTAAAAATCTATACTGAATTATTCAATCCATAAAGAATCATTAATTAGAAATCAGAATATTCTGATGTGTCAAAATATCTTAGTTTTGAACTTTCCCTTAAATTAACTTTTTTCTCCTGCATGATCTTTTAAGTGCTACAGTGCAAATGGCATTCAACCAAAACCAAAATGTGGGGCAAAATTTAATTGCTCCTTCACATTGTTTAGATTTTCAGTCTTTCTAAAAATTGAATATTTTGTTTTGATTAGAAATGCTTTTAATTTTTAATTCCTAAAAAATCTCTAATTGCTTCTCTAATGTGGAAATACTATTTAAGTTCTGGTTTTATATTTGACCTTCAGAGCCAGGAGAAACAAATTCCTTCCCTCTCTTCCAACTCAACTATGACTGAGGCACAAAAAGAAGAGAGAAGTGCTTATAGCTAAGGGAGAAAACACACGGCTGCTGTGCTTTAGAGCCGGGCTTCACCGTCTGAACCCTGGGTACTTACATTCGGGAGAAGAACAGAGTGAGGAGGAGCTGCATGTTTCAGAGTCTACAGCTGGTCTCCTAGCATCGCCTCGGTTCTGTTATGTGGTGGTTTGGTTTTCTAAAGAAGGAAATGTAGGCAGCATGACAAAGGTGGCTGAAAATGGATAGAGATGCTAAGGGCAATTGGGGTAACAACATTGCTGTGGGAAGATCCTGCAGTTCCTCGCTTGTGCAGTTTTTGTTTTGAGCAATTGAGTCCTTGAGAGTTGCAGTCATTCATAAGCTTGGTTTAGTACAGGTGCAAGTTGGAGAAAAGCTATTTTTTTGCTGTTAATAAAGGACAATGATGCTTTCAGGGTCACCAGGGCTGGATCTACCCCCTCCCCTGCAGAGAGCTGTTTTCGATTACTGCTTAAGCAAAATCTTTTGAGCTGGGCTGTGATAACCACAGCTGGGGTCACCTTGTGTGTCCACATGGAGAACGCAATGATTTCAGTTAAGACAAAATTGGTGGTTTTGGTAGTGCCGGTGCCTTGTCATGTATCAGAAGACAATCTGAGGCCAACCTCCCTGGTGTCCAGGTGGGTAGGGTTCACTGCGGTTAGTGTGAGGTACCAAAAACTAAAATGCAAGTTGCAGACACAAAATATGGAATAGACTGAGAAAGCCACAGCTGCCTGCAGTGGCGGGGGAACGGTATAGGTTGAGAAATCATGAGAAACTGATACATCTCCTTAAACTGCAGTGAATGAAGTGTATGCCCTGTCCTGTGAAAAGGTCATTGGCTCCATCCAAGACAATTTAAGGGGAGACATCTTAGATTTTTCCTGTGTGCTAGGTAGCCCTTTGTATCTGAATAGCTTCCCCCTCTCTGCCCAACCCCTACTTTTGCTCTAAGGCCCCAGGTCTTGAAGCAATTTTGTCCAGGCAGCCATAAGTCCAGCAAAGAAACAGAAAAGATTTGAAAGTGGGGATTGCATCTGCTCTGAGGAAATTACTAACGATCTGCAAAGTCTACTAACAACCTGCAAAGTTTACAGCACAACAAATGAGAGGGAGGGAGGGAGGGCAAAGTGCACTGGCTATTTTAAAAATATACTTGTTTGTTCTAAAGGCTGAAGTGGTGCTTTAGAGAGAAATAAAACAAAGGTGAGGAAGCAGTAATAAGCCAGGACTGTTGTGCAAGTGAACAGTTGCCTTCCCAAGGGAGCACTTCCAAGCCCTACTGATGTGTGACGGTAATCCTAATCAGTCAGTGCTACCAGCTATTGTAATAAAAGTGGCCTTGTAATGGCTGGATGGGAGCTCCTGACTGAGGTAATGACTGCAGTCGTTCAGCCCTCCTGGGAGAGGATTTGCCTTGGACCTGGTAGGGTCTTGGTCTAAGTCTGTGTCTTCCCACTTGCTGTTTATTGATCTCCAAGGAGAAGACTCCACTCAACGTATCAAGGGTCATTTCTCACTGCCAGCTAGTTAAGTGGCACAGGGCAAGTGGTAAATATGAACAGAAGAAAGAGGCTTTAATGTATGCTTCACACTTGAAATGTGATGATTCTTCACGAATGAAAGGGATGCTCATCTCAGCTGAGAAATTCTTGAACCTCTGGCATTGCACTATGGTGTGTGGGATGTGTTCACAGTATTCAGAGGTGAGGTCTTATAAATGGCCTGGGATCCAAATGGGCTGCAATAGCATCCTTGAAAACAAATTCAACTTAGAGGTAGTATTAAACTTGTAATGGCTGGATGGGAGCTCCTGACTGAGGTAATGACTGCAGTCGTTCAGCCCTCCTGGGAGAGGATTTGCCTTGGACCTGGTAGGGTCTTGGTCTAAGTCTGTGTCTTCCCACTTGCTGTTTATTGATCTCCAAGGAGAAGACTCCACTCAACGTATCAAGGGTCATTTCTCACTGCCAGCTAGTTAAGTGGCACAGGGCAAGTGGTAAATATGAACAGAAGAAAGAGGCTTTAATGTATGCTTCACACTTGAAATGGTGTGTGGGATGTGTTCACAGTATTCAGAGGTGAGGTCTTATAAATGGGATCGAAATGGGCTGCAATAGCATCCTTGAAACAAATTCAACTTAGAGGTAGTATTAAATACAAACTGATCTTGCTCTCAGGAAGCATTTACATGTGAATCTGCTAAAATTTGTTTCAAGGCACAATAAAGAGTCTGATCCCTCTCTGTGCTGAACGTTGGTGTTAAAATAGTTCGACATAAATATATCAAACTGCTGCTTTTCCTGAACATACCTGTTTTCAGTGGGTATCAAATCAAACTGACTTGCTCCAGGCAACTCTGTCTCCCATGTATTTCATGTAGCTGGGAAAGGAAAATTTGTTATATTCTTGCTCAGAACTCTTATTTTCTCATCTTTGTCACAGGAATGACCTAGAATGGGAAAAAAGTCTTGACATCCAGAGCCTACGTGAGAAATATCCCCAAAGCCCAGGTAAGCCCTGGGTCTGGCACCTGCTTCAAGCCAGTTCTCTGGTGCTGAGAGAGCATGGGCATGTCGCTCTCCATTATTCGCTGAAGGAGCCTAGGTGACTTCAGTGAACTGTTTAAGTGGCTAGTGTTATGTGAGATGACTCTGTGCTTTGGAGAGCTCTTGATGGCTTTCCCAGGCTTTTGGCCAGACCTTCAGAAAATAAATATAACATTCTGGAATGCTATGTTCATGCTAGCAATCTGTGTTTTTTGAATAAGGAAAAAAATATTTCCCTTTTATCCCTACAAGTCTGTGTTGAAATCCTGGGGTTTCTTTAGCAATTGTGATGTTATGGACCATTGCCTCCAGATCTGAACATGTCAGCTAAGTCTGTCTCTAGGTGTCAGGTCATGTTGTAGAAGGACATCCAGAAATGCCCACGAGTGATGCTCTAATCAGAAAGAAAGGAGTTTTTTCTCTTTTTCTAATTTAGAGGTACATTGGTGTTCTGCAGTAACACCAGCATACAGAGTTGTAGGGATGCTTCTAATTAACTTCTTAGCTGTTTTTTATGAATATTTCAGTTGAACAACTCATGAACTTAGTTATCCTTGGGACACCTCTGCAAAGGGAAACGGAGGCACAGCGAGCCTGAGTGACTTGTCTCAAATTATATCAGGATTCTGAGAGAGCTGGAAATCAGTCTCCAGTCCCAGTGTAGTTCCCTAGCCACTGAGCCTCCCTCCTGTAGCATCCTGGGACAAGGGATCAGCACTGCATGATTCCCAATGAACTAGTGAGACTTCACAGTACTTCTCCTTATCCTGCTTGCAGAGTGCTCCTCCTGGAGGGGCTTTGGCTGGAATTCAAAGCTAAGATTTTCAGAAGTGACTACCAATTTCTGATACCTTGGAGTTTACAAAAAAATTCCAAGAAGTAACAAACCTAAATCTTTCTCCTCCGGAGGAGGACAGAACACTCCCCTTTCCACAATTTCCTGTTCATTATCATTGTTAAAATCATTATCAAGAAAACAGCTGCGGAGTTCACATGTTTTTCACTCCCCGTGTCTTGCATCCTGGTTGAAGAGGGCATGGATGGAACGTCTCCTCTTTATTGCTGGAGCCTATGGAGAATTAAAACAATTTTTTTTGATCAAGTAATTTTGTAGTATAGGAATGATAATGCTGCTACTGAAATAGCATTATAAGCATAATTAAAAGAACTCCCAGAAGAAAAGAGTCAGCAGTTTTGGAAAAAAATTCAACCTTATGCAAACAATAATATGAAAGGGCAGGACAGAGACTTCCGAGTGCTGTGGTTTGTGTTGTCTCTGTGCTGTTTCTGCTTGTAGAAAAAAGATGCTGTAAACCACTGCGTCTCCACTTGGATGCCACACAACTATGCTTTAATAGTTAAGCATTCAGCAGAAAATGGAACAAAGCCTGTTTTTGCCTCATTCAGCTGCTATTAGGAGAATCATATATCTGCACTGTCTGAAGAAGGAGTAAGCATCTCTCTGTACCCGCTTGCTCTGGGGAAAAAGATGTGTGCGCTGTGGTTATCCTCCCTGATGACAGCACCTGGACATTGCTCATTATATCAGGCAGGAAGATGAACCTTCAGCCGCATTTCCTCCCTCCGCCTGCCGTCAGCTTCACACGCTCACGTATTCACGTATCCCGATATCTCACCAATAACGCCAAAGGATGTTCTCGTGTATATCCGGTGATGCAGACCCTATGCCTGCCTACGTTGCTACCCACTGGCTTGGGCAAGCGTATGCTCTCCTGAAGGGACACTGGGGCAATGGGGAAAAGACCAAACCGAGATCCTGGGAGAGTATTTTTATTTACTGGACCTGAAAATAAAAGTGACTCTGGAATAGGATTTATTATCTAGGTTTATATAGTTTCATATAAACAGTCACATTTTCAGTCAATCAGATGGATGAGGGATGAAAGCTGTTTTTTTCCCTCAGGAAAACTTGTGTGACTTAAACTTTGTGACCAGCAAATCCCTTGCAGAAATGAAGTTTGCTCAATCTGCATTCAACTGCATGAAACTGGTATAACATAATGGCTCTGCCAATTTATTCATACCTCTGATATTTGCTAATGTGCTTTGATTTATTGGCTTTCTCATATCACAGAAAAACTGTATTTTTATGTGCTTTATTTCCTCCACAATCCCTAGCATGCACAGTTCCTGCTGGGCCTTCACAAATTAATCTTCAATATTTTTTCCTTGCGTCTTGCACAAGCAGAGAGCACCATCCATCTCATTTTGAAATTGGTTATGCTCCAACTTTCCACTTTTCTTTTTTCTTTTTTTCTGCTGTCTGTCCCATAGTACTTTCCAGTGGGCACGTGTGTGTGTGTGTTCACCCCAACCATTGCTCACGTTGGTGTGTCTCTAATGTACAGTACAGCAGCGAGCTGCAGGGATGGACCTCTGAGCATCCATGGTACTGTTGCTTATTATAGCACACACTCACTGGACTTTCTGACTTTTTTTTTGTCCTCTCTGCATCTGACAGGAAAGGCACTGAGCAACAAAGAAAAGACCTGTCACCTTTCCACTCATCAGCAAAACAATTTAATTAACTGTAGCCAATCTCAGAGATGATCTTTAATAGGAGAAACCAGTCATGCTGCCTGAGACCCCAGGCCAAGCAGGGCTCCCATCAAGCTAAGATAAGGCATTGTGTGAGCCTACCAGTTTGGGCTTAGAAGGTCCACGTGTTAAACTTCTAGGGCCCTATGCAGGGAATAACATTGATTGTGCTGCCTTGTTTTTTTAGGAGGTGCCGCAAACCTGCTATTTGTTTAAATCTGTGCATCCAGGACTTAGATAGAGATGCATTTTTAGAGGATGCTCAAAAGGAATTACAACTTGACTGGGGTGCTGAGGATAGATTTAAATTTAGATGTAATTGTCTCTTTTTGCTTGTACAAAATCTGAGGAATGATAATATCTAGCAAATTGGCCTTGCTATCCTTTGTTGCTGCTGCTGTTGTTCTTTTCAAAGACTTTGATTGTTACACGTGAATACAAATACCTAAACCAGGTTATGGACATTGTAAGCTCCATTCTGTATGTCCTAGGGATGGAGGAAGGATACACAGGGTCAGTAATAAAAGCTTTAATTTTGTCAACCATGTTTGAAAGCTGGATTCACCAAATGGTTTAATGGAAGGATTTGGATGCTGGATAACTTTTTTCCCAGCCCTTTTAGATGCACTAACAGAGAGGGATAATCAAATTTAAGTGACTCTGCTTAATTCACTAGAAACCATACAATCCACCACTGCGACAGCTCTTTTAAATGCCTTGGTCCATTATCCCAAATGGTCTGGGACCCCTGGAGTACAGACTAGAGCAGAGCCCAGGCAGCAAAAGCCAGCAAGACTATTTCCCAAAGCTGCTGGAATTTTTATGATTGCTGTATTTTAAGCTACTTACAAACATACTGTTAATCTGCTCCCAAATACACCTATGTTTTGGGATCAAGATAAGTGCATTTGAATGCAAATGTGGGTAATGCAATGCAAATTACTTTAATGAAATCGAGGCTGCCTCTTTAAAAGCATTGGCGTTACCAAAAGAATACGGGCTGTTAGAACTTCCCAGAGTACACGGCATCGTGAGTTTGCTTTCAGAACTAGACACTCACCAAGGAAGATGCGTATAATATATAAAATAGAGGAAAGTACAGTGAAGAGGGAATAGAAAAGGGAATAAAGCTGAGATGAAAGGAAAGAGGGAGAGAGAGCAAAGTGAGAGGGAATGAGGATGCTACAAGAATCAGCAGAAGATTAAACTTGCATTTGGTCACAAAAGAAGAAAGAACTACATTGGTTCGGTCTAGGCACAGCAATATCATAGAATCATAGAATCATTATGGTTGGAAGAGACCTCAATATATACATTTAAAGAAAAATGAGGGTGACAGGGAATGGTTTTAAGCTGACAACGGTTTGGAATGAAAATCATGAGGCCTGTCATGTCCCAGCTCTGATCCGAGGTTGAGTGCAATGGATAGGATTTCCCTCCAGTGTTCACAGGCAGAAAGATCTGTCCCTGAGGTGCTGCATAATGAACTGTGGCTGCATTGGGAACTTGATCCTCCTTTTAATCTTGTGGCTGATGCCAGGTCTGAAACGTAAATGTGAATAAAAAAAATCAACAACCCCTATCTCCCTCCATCCCCGCTTCCTTGCTGAAATCCAGGATGAATCTACTTGACGTTGAGTTAAATGGGGTCTTCATAGGAAAGGCAGGAAAGACCTGGTATTGTCACTGGTAAGCAACAATGTTCTTGTCTCACTGTATCATGGTGTAAAGGAGAAACAGAGCAGGGGAGAAGCAGCCCTGTTTGCTCTAAGACCTTCACTTGGGATCTCATTCGTGTTCCATGAAGCACTAAATCTCGTGCGTCATCCCACTGACTTCAGTGAAAAGGATGCAAAACTTTCCTTTTACTATACAGTTTCAAATGCACTGATTGAACAAACGAAAAAAAGTGTATGTGAAGAGGTAGTACACTGGAGAGAAAGAAGGGAGGTATGCTCTAATTCCTGCTCCAGATGCTTTCTTCCTCCTGCCATTTGGTTTCTGCTCTTCCTAAGCACCACAAGTTAATCTTCTACAGTAAAGTAACAAAAACGAGTGGCAGCTGTTGCCAACACCTCTCTGCACAGCCCCGGAGAAAGAAGTCTGCTCACATGTCTTTAGGGTATCTATGATGACATCCTGATTTACTGATATTCAGGTTACATCTCTTTGAGGGAAAAGGCCTGTCTCTGCCAGCTGCAAGAGAGAGGCAGAGGCAAAGACAATTGCAAGCTGTGGGGTGATATTGTGCTTTACAGCTACACAGAGCTGTGCTGCAGCAAAAAAAAAAAAAAAAAGGTTGCACTGCAGCAGGATTGACTCAGGAAAATAGTGCACAGGAGTGGAACTGCAATGAGGTCCCCCTAAGAAGTCAAGATGGGAAGAAACTGAAATATCTTTTCCCTCTTGCATAGCACGGATAGTAATTATCCAGTCACTATAATGTTGTATAAGCAACATTAGAGGAGATAATATTTTATTCTGACCTGATCAGGTGTCAGGGTGGTGAACACAGGAGGTATCTTAAGTGTCTTCTTTTATGTTTTTTTCATTGTGTGAGAGAGGAAGACTCTCTCCAACACACTGCCCACAGGAGCTCCAGCACTGTGGTGCCCTTGGTCCCTTGCTCTGCCTCGCTGGGGTCCACTTCACCTTCCTGCTAAAAGCCTTAGGCTAGGATACAGCAGTGAGATTGGGGTGTAGCAGCAGAGTGGATGCTCAGTGAATCTTCCTGAACTGAAATGATTGATTACGTGATTGCCTGTGACTGCCAGGGATGAACTTGAAGACTCAGGTGGTCATTTTCAGACCTGTACTCACTGATCACTAATTCCCTCCACTGATCAGTTTTGTGCTCCATGCCTTCAGTATTGTTCCATATAAAATGGACGTAAAGTGTCCTGATGAAGCGCAGCAATCCCAGGGCTCACACACCTGATGGGGCTATGCAGAAACCCATGTTCTGTTCTTAAATGATTTGTGTGGACATAATCAAATAACTTTATGCCTCTCTGCTTCACTGTGCCCATCGGTAATTGAGGGCTATGAGGCATGCAGCATGGCTCTAACATGCTGCTGGATCCCTGGCTGAAAAGCTCTGTAACATTCAGGGTAGTGTAACGGACATTATGAAATTTCTTCTCTAATAAACTGTCTTTGGGGCCAGGCTGGGATAAAACACATTTGTGTGAGTCTGGTACTAGACTGTCATTTAAACCTGGATGGTTTTGATGGTGCACTGCAGGCTGAGCAGAGGGCTCTACAGGGTCCCAGTGGTTAAAGGTCAGTGCTGATATCAGCAGACTTTTATGTCTTCTCTCAGCTTCCATGGTGACGTATTTTAAGGACATTTTTTGCTTTATATGTCTGTAAAAGGTGCCTGTATGGGAGTAATGGAAACATGCATTCCTGTCTTTTGTGTCTGACCAATCTTCTTAGGTCAACTGGGAGAAGGAAGACACAGAGCTGGGAGTGGGGAGTGCCTGCTCCCTGTGGGTAGGAGGGCAGCGAGGTCCCCTCCGCACCCTGCCCTTTCTACTCTCTTCGTTTAGACAGCAGGACAAGATAGGACAGTAGGTTATCATAGCTAGCGGCTTGCAGAGCTATCCCTAAGACAAATATCAGTAAGAAAAAGGATCAGATTTAGATCGTGACAGATATGTGGACAGATTGGCTAAGCACTACTCTGTGCACTCCCGTGGTGATTTGTTTAGAGACGCCTCAGCAGTGGATGTATGAAGAGGCCTGACAGAACCATCACCACCTCCAAAAATGAAAGCCACCGCCAAACAGCCATAGCAGCTGTGCCCTGGGACCTTGCTGTGTGTCTCTGCCTCCAGGCTGGACTGATTCTGCTCTCTCAGATTGAAAGGAGACAAACCAGATCCTCGATGCCTTTGCAGGAGGCTTGGTACAGTCTTACTGTTTCTCTGTGCCAGGTTAGTGTCAAATCAGTCTTAGTGGATTACACTGGCTTAATGAATGCAATCCCATTTCTTTTAGCTCCAGGGCCACAACCCAGTTATTGAGAGCAACTTCTGTAGCTCAGGATGGAGAGACATTTTACTGGCACTGGGGGTCATAGAATTACTCCCTGATATCATTCATCCTGGGCTTCTCAAGCAAGGCGAGGATGCACTGCTTTGACAACTGGCAGCCGGTGCAGCAGGGAGGCTCACGCAGACAGATGTTCTGGCCTGGCGTCCTCGACTCGGTGCTTCCCTCTGCTCCCTATCTCATGTACCAGGAGCAGCCAGTGAGCACCCAGCAGTGCCTTTCAAATGTCCGTGCCAGGGAACAGATGCTCTGTCTGTTGTAAGACACTGCACCCACCTTCAGACCTCTCAGCCAGCTCAGGGGGTAATGGCATTTCCAGCCCCTTTCATTCTTTTTTTGTTTTATGGATTTTTTTGTTGATGTTGGATTCCCCCCCCTGCCCAAAATTGAGTATGTAGAAGTTGGTGACAACAGCAAGAATAGAACTGTCTGTCCAGCTCCCAGGATATGCTGGCTCTTCCAGCACTGAATTACCTATAAACTGGTTGATGGAGACAGACACAGCTTTTTCCAAAAAGTTTGCCTTAAAATACTGATTACTGGATAGCAAAATGATGCAGATTTCTAGCTATTTCTTTTCGGGTCTTTTGCTGCTTAGAGAGCACAGCTGGAAAACTTGGGAGTCTGGACCATGGTGCTTTGGACTGAGGAGTGCAGCAGGTTAGTGCAGATGGGAATGAGAGCTCCAGCTCTCCCTTCTGCTCTGGCCAGCATCATGAGCCACCAACACGTCCTGCTCGCTGCCTGTGCTGTGGGAGCTGAAAGCTCTGCTCTTGAGTCATTTATGTGAATCCACTCCTGTGGGGTCAGAAGTGCTGGAGTGAGATAATCTAGGCTGCTATCAGTTTTCTGCTCTCTTGATTTTCCTTGTAAACCCATTGCCAAGGATTGAGGTAGATGCTTTCCTATGAGGGCTTTACATTAAGGCATATTCCCCACCCATGTTGAGATTTCTGGGTCTGACCTTCCCTGGTTTCCAGATGTCCCAAAGACATTAAGAGCAACATGGGGCGTGCAGGAGGAGGGATGAAACTCTATTGTATTTCTTTTTTTCTCATTTTTGTCAATTAAATGAGATTTATGTCTTATTTTTCTGTTCTGTAATTACTCCCTGGGATTTATTTCAGATAGCTCAAGAAAACAATATACCTCCAGAACTTTCTGACTGCTGTGAAGAGTTATTGCTGTACCTCCTGATTGTCTAGCAAAACCCAACTCTCTTCATTACTTGCTTTACCTTACTGAAGCAGAAGAGGGTATCCATCGTAATTTTGTTCCCTTTCAGGAGAGTACATAAAAAATGGCCCTGGATGTGTCAGGTACAGTGATCTGCTAGGACAAATTTAATCACAATCACAGAGAGCGTTAATTAACCCCTGTGCACATTGCACTACAAGAGCTCCCTTGTGCTAGCCTGCAGAGTTAGACTTTGCAGCAGAGTTGTCATTAGTGATGAGGGAAGGCCAACGTGTTGTTTTGGTGGAATACTCACTAATGATCATCTGATGCTACAGGTTTTCTATTTTGTGTTCATTTTGATAACAGAAAAGAGATATTTTATTTTTCTGCTTACACTTTGCAACATGTGATTGACTGGCACTTTAAGAAGATATGCGGTTGCTTGGTTTTTTTGAAAGCTGAGTGGTGGGAAAGGGATTTGTTTGCATTTGAAGGAGGGCTTGACAAAAAAAAAAGAGAGAAATATTGACATAATTTAGGTAACACGCACTGTAAACAAGCTGCTAGGTTTTTCTCATAATAATTTACATCCATTCCTCTGCAGAGTGCAGCCTGTGTATTTCTCCTCATCCAAGACAAAGCCAATCATTCTGACTTGCAGGCTGTCTTGCACATATTTCTGCCATGTTTGCCCTGAACTTTGGGTTTGATGAAACCCCGTATCAAGTCAAGCTCTGCTGAAGTCACCAAGGGTTTAATACAAGATAACAAACTGGCTTGTTTTATTCATGTGTAGCTTTGCTTCATGCAGCTCAGCCCGAGTTTGCGGATAGATTTGCTTCCAGCATTTGGGTTTGCAGGTTAGCTTGAGGTCATGCAGGTCTACTGCTGGAGAAGCCGACACATGCTAGAAAAACATACCCAGTGGGAGTGTGAAGCTTCTCCCTACAAACGGAGATGAGTGATTCTATCTGCAGCCATCCCACCTGTGAAAGACTAGGTGATCATTAGTGAAAATTATCCGACAGTCACTTCAAGTAGGGCCACACAGACATAAACACAACTCGCGCTGCTCCATTACGTGATGCTGGACGCTCTCGTGTGTTAAGCATGTTTGCCCCAGAGGACACTTAGACCTCAATACTTTAGACAGGACCTAGATTGGACACGTTGATTCTAGCATCCCTTTAAAAGGCGGATGCCTGTCTTGGTCCCAAGGTGGGACTGGCACGTGTACTTGCTACTACTGATGCTGCATTAGTCCGAAGGGAAGAGAAGACAGGTTGTGAGGAGCATCCTTGGAAGAGGCAGTAGAACAAATTGCCTTGCTCCTGCCTTTAGATCCAATGTCCTCTTGCTTGGCAGAAGTACTTCTGCTGTCAAAGGCAGGCTGCAAAGTACTGCTGTGCATGTAAAACCTCCTTTGCTTGCCGGCAGTCATAAATTACAATGCAGCTCATTTCTCAGTTTACTTTGCCATAGCTTGTGTATGAAAAGCATGATATGAAACCAAATTATTCTTTTTCTCAACAGTGTCTTTCTAAAACAATCAGGCCCTAAATAGGTCCTCCCCAAGGGTTGTCTACCCAGGCAACCTGTCATGAGTCCCTCAAGGCTGGACTGGCCATTTCCCGTGGTGAACGTCACTATTTGCCTTTTTCTTTCTTGATTGTTCTTCCTCCTCTTTTGTGGCAGTCCTGTGGTTTGCTGTCCTTACATCTCCATGCTGTTGTGTTCTTCCATGTTTTGGAAAGCCACGATCAGGTCTCAGAGGGTGGAGAAAAATGTAGATGGCTATGGAGGAAAGAGCTTTACCTTCGTCAGTGCTTGGGGAAGGTTAAAGCAGTGAGGGAGGATGAGATTTTACATTCATTGCAAACTCAGGGGGAGGGAGTCCCATAATTTCTGGCTCTGTTTGTTTCTATATCAGGTGAGTAGCTCTAAAATAAAGTTAGCAAACAGAGTTGCTCTTTCTGCCTCCACAAATTCAACCCTGTGCTGCAAAGGTTTCTCTTGCTGTTAAAAATGCTAGAAATCATAGTACTTGTTGCTAAAGTTTCCTACTTCATTCCAGAAGATGATACTCATATTCATTTGCTATTCTGAACGGGGCTTCATTCAGAATTTCTTGTAACAAAAAGTACTGTTTGCTTATTAAAAGTGACTGACTTGAAAGATACCTGGGAGAGGCAAGAGAGAGAACAAACTTTTTTTATTATTATTATTTCCAAGTAAAAATGAAAGGTCCAAATTAGAGCCCTGGCATATATCTGTTGAAGTCTTCATAAACAGTGCTCACGCCACAATTGAAATTACAAATACCACATCTGTGAGATCCTTCTTCTGTCATCACTGCAGTATTTGTAACGTTAATCCTTGTTCCAGAAACAGTTCTTTCTGAGAAGCTTCAGGCATTTTTATTTGTTGTTATTTTCCTACTAGTGTCAACAAGGTAATAAGTTCTTCTGTCTTTTCACGTCTCTCTTTTAAATGTACCTACATATAATCATCAAGCTTTCTAAAAAAAAAAATAAATCATTAGTATTTTCTTCTAAGCAAATGAATAATATGCTGGCAGTTTTCAAGTTCCCTTTTAAGCCACTGTCTTATACTTTCTTTCATATGGTAACTCCCGAGCCAAATTCAATAGGGTCAAGAGCTCTGTACAATGGAACTGTGCAAAGTAAATAGTACCAGAATGACAGTGTCTCACAGTCTATATTGCAAACCAACGGGGAAGCTGACACTCTGAATTGAACTGTTTGCTGAATAGCAAATCTTCAATGGATTGCAATGTAATTTCTTCCCTTTGGAAAAAAACTTTCTTTTGAAGTGAGGTGAAAGAAAGTGTAGTTTCCTTCAAATAATCGGCTGTAGAAAACAGATTCCCAAGTCCACAACACTCGTATTTCAATGCAAATTTGATCTGTAAACAAAAAGCGGGCAAAAATAGATAAAGATTTTCAGAACTCTGCTGCGTTTGTCCCAGATTCATCCAGGAGTTGTGGGCAAGGACTCCTCAACCAGATCCGGCGAGTGCCTGGGAAAGCTGGTAGCTAGAAACAAGCAGCACATCACTTGGCAGCCTCTTTCTGTATTTCTGTCCTCAAGGTCTATCAGCTGTGAAAATTTTCTCCACTGCTTTGACATTTGCTGTACTATATAAACAGAAACGTTCAGATTTCTGTCTTTATTCCCTATGTCATTCAAACCCGTAGAGGGCAGGAATGAACAGGAAGGAAAAACCTCTGTCTGATGCTGGGTAGCTTAGGAACTGCTGGGGAAAGTCATCTGCTCTGCCACTGATGGCTTTACATGCTGTGGAAGGAGGACTTACTTCTTATTTATGTTGTGTAGCCAGTCTGAAATTTGGTCTTTGAACGTCACGGATTTATAGACAGAGTTGATACTGAATATTGGTGAAGTTTGGGTATAGGGAAGAGAGCAAAGATGTACCTATAGACAAGAATGTATAGAAGTGTGGAGAGTGGAAGTGGAAGGACTCAGAGGGCAGCTACAAGGCAGCCAAAGGAGCTGCAGCAGGAGCCGAAGAGCTGGAGAAGGCTACACCAGGCATGTGCAGCAAGCAGCTGTAAATCTGGCTGTCACTGCTCCGTGGGACTTGGATCCAGATGTTGGTCCCTATATTTCCAAACTGGTTGTAGCGCTTCTCAAAATGTAGCAGACTTAGGGCTCCTTAGCGAAAATGGCACATGTAGTTTTTCCTCTCTCTCTGGGTTCAGCCACGATTTTAGGCAAATGATCCTTTCTTGCCTCTGCATCCTGTAATCTGTTGTCCTTGTTTCTCTTTGGTAGCAGATCGTCACAGAGAGAAACTGGAGTAAATCCTGCACTTGATTTCCTCTCTCATATGGTGAATTCCTCTGCTTTGTATGTTAGTTGGGTGGTTGATGAAGAACACCAGGAGGAAAAAAAAGCAATTATATCCTGCACAGGCACGCACAGCTGGTATCACAGCTATGTATTCGAAGTGATGGTTACAGTACTGCTGGAAAGCCATAACATTAACAGTTTCCAGTCACGTTAAGCCCTTCCTGGTTAAAGCCACGTGTTCTTTGTCTTCAGAGTTAAACCCCCAGATCTGTGCTTTAAGTAACCCTGTGCCCTGCGTCTCTCTATACGCACAGGGTAAACCCAGCAGGGAACATGGTAGCCACAGTGTGTAAGGCAAGAAAATGTATTCGTGTGAGTTCATGTGGGGCTCGTCTGCTTCAAATACCCCTGCTCTCAAGTAATTACCAGCTTCTTTTCAATCTTTCCAGATTCCCTGCTTCTGCCACCAACATTTAACATAGACAACAGGATTTCTCAGTCTCGGCTGTGCTCAGCTCCCACTTCACATGCCGCCAGATGACTACTCCAGAAATAAAAAAGGTATGAAATCTCTGTAGCGTATTAAATTATTGTTAGCAGGTAACTCCAAATTAGACTGTGTAGGTAGGTAAAGGACAAGGAAATGTAATACTGTACGGGTTACCATTAAAAAAAAGTTGGTGACATTCAACAAGGGAGTACAAACACTTAAAAAAACATCAGAATTTTGAAATCCATCACTCTTTCTCCCCTCCAGATTTGGGGCATTTCTCAAAGCCTGTGGTTGCTCCCACATCTTCTCACCCCTCTGCTCTCCCTTGCCCACTCTCTCGTCTCAGCTCAGTGACCTGAATAAGTTAACATTGCCAGTTAAGAAGCAGGGAGTGTAAGCAAACAGGAAGTAATTTTGTAAGAACACGGATGATATTTTGCAATTTCTGGTAAATCACTTTGGACACACCTTTGATAGATTTGCAGCCTGTAGGATCTCTGCTGAATTGCAGAAGACCTGCACCTGTAGTGCCATTGCCATCGGAAAATGCCCGTAGCCGTGGACCTGATGGGACTCTGCCCAGGGTTGTGTGTACAATCATATTCAACTTGATAAAGCCAAGTAGGACCCTGCAGCAGTTTGTCAGAAGAGCAGAGCTGGATAGTGGCCTTGTAGCTACAAGGTTAAATAAAGCAGGCCCTGAAATGCATATGTGAGAAATGGGAGTGCTGCCACAGAGGTAAATCAATGAAGATAACGGCGGCAGTGAGAAATACCACTGCCTACTCCCTTCCTGAAGTCCTGCGAGTTTCCAACTTGCCTTGAACAAAGGCTTGTGTAATAAATGGCAGCACAGACTCTGGGCTCTGGAAAACTTAATTTTAACTGATCGGCGGCAGAGGTGAACCTGGAAAGTGCTTGTCCTTTTCTGCAATGACCAAACTCCAGCGAAGCCACTCTGCTCAGAATACTTGCAGCCTTTTGGTTCTTACCCCTAGTCCTTCACTTTAACTGCTTGCCTGCATCATTATTAGGATTGTTCAGCGCTGGGGAGCTTTTTGGCCGGATAGCCTTCAGTGTGTTTCGATGGATCCTGCTGCAGCTGGTGTGCCACCAGCTGTGCCGGGTTTGCTGTGCCACAGCACCAGCAGTTGTACCTGCTACAGGGAGTGCCAGATGGGCTTGAGAAAATGCTGAAATACTTGTGAGTAACAAACAAATCTGTTTTGTTTGGTGACCTGTTTGTAGACAATTTATAGGTGGTGAAAGGTGAAACTAATCAATCTGTCTACATTAAATGATTAATTAATTTACTTTCCTCTTCTCAAACTGTGGTCTGTGGTGAACAAGGCAAGCAAAAAACTCCATGTTTGAGTGCCAGCTGCTGGGTCTGACGTTGTCAAGGCTGAGATATTGATCTTCTGCTCCTGATATCTGATGAGTTGCAGCTCCAGGGGATATCACCAGACTGCAAATTCCTAGGGCTACCGACAGCTTTGGTTTCAACCATCCTGCAAGAAAGGTTGGGCAGCACCAGGGTGTTGCACAAAGCCCCAGGAAGGGTGGTTGTTAACCTCCAGGTTTTCTGCGTCAGCTTTGTCTGGAGGAGCATATGGCTATCTGAACCTTGCAACATTAAATTAGTCCAGCCCTTCAGCCTGGGAAGGAGGGATTTGTTCACGCAGACAAATGAATTATTAATACAATTTGCAAGACGTAACCTCACTGAATCACTCACAGAGCTGCTTCTTTCCCTGTATGTAGGGCTACAACTGCAGCAAGGTTAATACAGAGCATCCATCATTTCCATTAATAGATGGCCGTGCTGTGTAGATCCCTTGTGTGGTCTGCCTTTAATTATTTTTTAAGGTGGCCTCTGTGTATTTCTTTGCAGTGAAGGCTGAAGAGGAGAATGGAGGTCAGGTCTGTGGACTGACTGATTAAACCTGCCCATCACACCTTCTGTACAGGGATCCTTCCAATGCAAGTAATGCCTTGTAGCAGAAGAAACAGATAGGAAAAATGTGTTGGTGCAGCCTGTATTTGTAAGGAGGCAGATTTTAAAAGAGGTTGTTTTTTTTTTCAGGGGGTGGGGGGTGTATAGGGTGGTAGAGGGGAAGAGCAGGTTTTTCCTCCTCCAAAATATAGAGGAAACACCAAGCTGCCTTTTGTGGCTCCGCATCCTAGGTGTACTAAGGACGGAGAGAACTGTGCTACTATAGGTAACCCTTGTTACTGCCCTGTTAGTGGTGAGGACTGCTTTCAATACCTCAATTTAATAATACAGTTTATAGTACACGTTTTGTTTTTAAAAGGGTGTCTGTTACTTAGAATGAAATTGTATGCAAAGATCTCTGTTGCCTTTATCTGTCCTCTGGGCATCCAACTGACTTCACAAGATTTACACCACATGTACATAAACCACAGAAAGTTATTGGGGTTTCCCAGATTATCACACCTTACCTCAAGTATTTCACAGTAATATTTACATACAATAGTCCATCCATAAGAAATATTTCTTTCTTATGTAATGCTCTGACCAAGAGGGAAATAGTTCATGTGAGACCTATATGTATACAGGTATATATGAATAAGCAAAAATTAGTATTAAAAGTAGCAGCCAAATAAATTCACCCTACATGCAGAAACCTTATGAACAGCACATGGAGAATGATAGCGGGAACAAGGCTTCTGGCTCAGACAGAAGAAAAAAAGTTTTGAGTCCAGGGGAAAAGAACTGAAGGTCAAACTCAAGTTTTTGTGACAAGTCTAGCCTCTGTTGTCATTGATTTACAGTCTCTTCTGTATTTGCCTTTATAATGGTCAGTGAGGTAGGACAGGTTCCACTCTGTTATAAATGATGATCATGCCAAGGATGAAAAACAGTAGATGACTTCAGATTTGTTCTTGACTTGCTGCTTCTGGCACTCAGAGGACCCAAGAGTGTTTGCACTTGACATCATGAGTGTACATGCCCAACTCTGTGTCATGGACTGACATACAGCCATGGGCTGAGTCTGTATCTCTTGCATTGGACTGTAAGGGCTCTTCTATCATGGTCTGGAAAGCAAGGAGAATGGGGTGTATGTGAAGACATCCTAGGCAGTCCATCTCCGAACCCAAGCTGCGACTCTGGCAAATCCCTGCCAGATGTCTGTGGAGCCAGTGTATCGCTGCTATTGCCAAACACAGGGTGCTGAAGACATCCCTACTGGTACGGATGCGTAAGACATCTCTGTCTTTAGTCTCTCATCCCTAACTCTGTCTCTATCTCTGTCTCTCTGGATATCTATAAGAAATAGTTTATGAGAGAAATATACGGCTGACATATTTGGTGAGAAGTGTTGAATGGTTTCCTCACATGATGTACTAAAAATGTAATCCCTTACACTGAAGAGCACTAGGAGCTACTCTAAGCTTTTCTGACTAGACCTCTAGTTATCTCCTGGTGTGTTTTAGTTGCTGTAAATTAGAGTGTCATGAAGTAAGGAGAAGACTTGTTTGCAGAGTATGTGTCTAATCCACTGTTCTGATCATCCCGACTCACCAGCTACTTGTATGCCACTAAATAATATCCAACATCAAACGAACACAAGCTGCTAAGGGGTCATTAAAATTCCTTTTCAGTCCTGATCATTAAACAAACCATACAAGAGGCAGACTCCATACCTGGAAAAAGTGACATGTTAATGGACATGCACCCAGCATAATTGTTGTCATCCATCACCCCTGTCCTGCTGGTATTGACAAAGTGCAGCTAAATATTTAAATAAGCCATTTTTCTTCAGAAGCCGAAGGATTAGATGCAGCCAAATTTCTCAGTCTAGTCAGCAAACGATACAAATCCAGGGATTAAACAGGATTTGCTGGAGTGAATGAGAGCTGCTTCTGCATTATGCTTTATGAAAAAATATTCTTTGCTGCCAAGACTGTTGCTTGGGGCGAGAAGGGGAGGAGAGACAATTCTCCTTCTTATTGAAAGCAAGCAAAATAGAATTAGTTCCTCTTTACTCAACACTCTTGATTTACTTCGAGAGTGTAGTTGAAGGAAAATGTGGCTTTCCCAAGCCACGTCAGACACCTACACTTCTTCTAAAAAACAATACATTTGAAATGAAGATGTAGGGGTTACAAGGCTCCTTGCACCTGTTTTGCCTCAGAGTCAGCTCCTTGGAAGACTTGCTAGGTTACTATTAGTAAAATAGGAGAGAAATACTTGTTGAAATCATTTTTACTTGGGTACATGTTGGCATGCTGCACTTTTCCCGCATTTGGTGATGGGTATATCGAAATTATTGGGTAAGATAAGAGATTCTCATTGAAGCACAACAGGTACTTGCAGAGGGAGACAAAAAGGGTTTACAAACACAAGAAGATATGTTTTCTGGGGCTGGTTGGGAATTTTTTGAGCAAAACTTCTCATTTGGATTGTTTCAGTTCATTAAAAGTGAATGAAGTCATTCACAGAAAAAATTAGTATTGATTTTTTTAAAAATAATCCAAATGTAAATTTGTAGGCTTTGGTTATTGCTTTTTTCCAGCATAAAATAACTTGGTTTTATTAATTTGTCTTTAACCATAATAATATTATAGTTAAAAAAGCAAAGGAACAGAGTGAACTGAACTGATTCAAGTGAAATTGAACTGAAATATTTGAAATGACCCAAACCAAGAAAGTTAAAAATCTCCCTTGGAATCTTGAGTTTTCAAAACCAATTTGAGTTTGAAGCTTTATGTTGATCTGAACAGGGGGAGAATGCCAGTATTGCCCATCATTCTTCATGGGAGAGGAAAAAATCAGTTCCTGACCCTTCTTAGGGGCCACCTCAGCACTGTTCAGCAACTAGCGGGAGTGATTTGTGAATTATTTTTTCTGGAAGCGTGAAATCCCCTTAAATCTTGCTTTTTCTGATGGCTGCATGTTGGTAGGGGTGGAAGAAGAGATTTGCCTTTGCAATGACAGCAGAAAAGTTTGCATGTCTTAGCATTTTTTAGGTAGTGACCTAGATTTGTTGGTCTGACTGATTTGGAAGCTGGGAAGAAGTCCTGTCCATTCACTTTAGGCAAGGTATGAATCTCAAGAAGAATTGCAATCAGTGAATTGGCCAGAGCTATTCAGTTTATGCAGTATTTGGGATGACTTTTTCTCCCAGTACTTTATTTCTCTTTGCATATTCACAATAATTTCCTATAGAATCTGAACTCAGAAAACATCTGAACAGAACTCTGTTCAAGGCTCAAAATACTACCTTTCTGACTGGTACATCTGTCCAAGGATTGCATGTGCTTGTCTTGTCAGATCAAATGTTACATACTTTTTCCCCTTGAATCGATCAATGTCAGGAATCCAAACCTCATGCCTAGGGAAAGACAGCACCGTTTATAAATAATGGAGAAAAAAAAATTAAAATGGTAAGACAAATGTTTTTCAGTTTAGGCTTGCAAGGGACTATGGAGTGAATGTTTTCCCTTAAATGATGAGAAATAAAACTGTTCCACCCTTACATTATAGAGAGCAGGTTTTGGCGGAAATTAAATAGATTATTACTTATGACTTTATTGAAATTCTACTAAGATGTCTAAAAATGCACAAGCCTCTTGCTTTGCAAGGGAATTCGGTGTGTTTCATCTCTGTGAATTGATAGTGATACATAAATGTCAGCTTTATTGAACATGTCTTCACTGTCTGGCTATCCAAACAGTATTAATTAACTCCCAAAGTCCTGTTCCAGCATGCAGTTGGACTCATTTAAAAACTTGCACTAGAGCAGTTGCTAGACAAATGCAGACTAGAAATATGGTGCACATTTTTTAGCGAGAGTAATTAACCACTGAAATAAATTACCCGGCGGCAAGGTGGATTCTTCATCATTTGAAGCCCTTAGCTCGAGGCTAAATGTCTTTGTGAAAGATATGTCATAGCTCCAACAGAAGTTATAAGCTTGAGGATGTGCTGTCTGTAGGACTTGCGTACGTATTTACAGCTTCATTGAGCCGGGTCTGTAGGAGAGTTATTCATGTTCTGTGCAGTAGTTACAGAAATTACTGCTGGGACACAGCTCTCCTGATAGCTGGGAGCAAGACCCAACACTTGCCGGCTTCTCAGGAAGATTCTTAGTACCTGCTACCCACAGTGAAATCAGCTGGCCAAAGCACGAGCTTGCTTTGTTGGCTGTATTTCTCGCCAGAGCTGGGCAGAACACTGTAATCCGTTAAATGTCTCCAAAATGGGAAATGTTTCAGAAATAACCTTAAGCAGATGATTTTTATTTTTTTTTCATATTCTGTGAGCTCTTATTTTGACTGAAGACAGTCTGGCAAACCTCAGTGGGGGTTAGCCTGAAAAAGTAGTGAATCGGTAAAAATAGCAAACTTCTTCGGATTTCATCTTCAGGAAGTAATGGGATTTCATATAAAAATGTGCATCAGGAGAGGGATCAGAAACTCTTTTTTCATGTGGTACCTGTTTGCTGATGCCCTGTTTCTATCCACCTGGGTGAAAAGGCCGTATCCACAGAGGCCAGCTAACTGAAAGGAAGGGAGTAGGTAAAATACAGCAGCCAGATGAACAATAAAGGGATGTGCATGGTGCAACCTTCAGGTGCTCAGAAACATCCTGAAGCCAAACGCTTGGTGAAGCAGCAGCCAGGAGGCAGCTCCGAATGATCCCCAGTGCAGGTCGATGTCAGATAAGCTTGTCTCAGCCTAGCTGAAAGCTGGCGGATAATGTGATTAAACAATAAGCATTTTGTCACAGTAATGAATCCTGGCATCCACCTTTCTGATACGATTAAATCAGTCTGGAGACAAATTCTTCATTTCTGACACGAGGTCACTGCATAAGTATGGGTGTTTTGGTTTGGTTGGGGTTTTTTTTGGTTTGTGTTTTTTTTTTTTTTTTCTTTTAATTTAGCTACTTTGTTAAGCAAGGTGCTACAGGCAGTAATGAGGTCACTCAGGATTAACTTCTACCTTGGTAAATGGCAGGGAACATCGAGCATTTTCATTTGTTCAGCTGTGGATGTTGACGAGTCTCTGCCTGGCAAAACGGTGGCTGGTTTCTTTCTCCAGAGACGGCACTCATCCTGCACGCACACACACATAGAAATATGTTGTTCCCATTTGCTCCATGTTCTTCGACTCCGCTCATTAATAATATCATGCAAAACCCAGTGTGACCGGCTGAACACGATTATGCCATAAGGTGTGCAGAAAGCTGTTAAAGGGCCATATAATTATTGTCATTGATGAAAAGTCCCTTTCGCAGCAGTTCTGATGCTTGCAGGTTAAAAAAGGTTTTGCAAATACACTATCAGCCATTCACAATTAACTTGGTTATTGATGGCACTCCATAAATGTTTAAAAACACTGAAGGAGAAGTAATAAATGGTTGATTTGTTTTCTTGACTGCAGCTGCTGCAGGCTTGCACTGTTTGTATATATTTCTTTATTCCACTTAACACCAGTGGACATATCTTCTCCTACCTCCCCCCTTTTAAACTAGGCTAATGAGATATCTTCTGTATTTACTGCAGGATAAAGAGAACTGCCTGCAGTTCAGCCCTGGTGAAAAAAAAATCCAGCAGGCCAGCACCCAGCTTCACCTGTTTGCTTCTCTGGGGTTTAAGGGATTACTCATATTCCAACTATGGAAACGTGGACATGTTTCTTACCTTCCAGCATGTCGCTTTTACAAACAGTGCTTTAGCCCAGAAGTTTTTACTGTCTCCTGAAACCCCTTTTCAGGTTCTTCCCTGACCACTGTGCTTAGCTGGAGGATCTGGGGTGATAAACAGAAACTCTCTCTGCCATCCGTGGAATGCCTGGCATGCGTTTCCATTAACTAGTGCACACTGGAACTCACCTCTCCTCTAGATACCGTGTAAATCCAAAATCATCTGGTCTTTTCTGCCGATCTAATTTAGGGCTTCCTTTCGTTCATCGTGAAGATGTGCAAATACAATTTGCATTTGGGTGCAAGTGTCAGGAGTTTAAATGTTGATGCATGAATCTTTGTCTTACACCAGTAGAATCATAGAATCATTTAGGTTGGAAAAGACTCTTAAAATCATCAAGTCCAACTGTTAGCCTAGCACTGCCAAGTCCCACTAAACCATGTCCCTAAGTGCCAGGGACTCACCCCCTTCCCTGGGCAACCTGTTCCTATGCTTAACAACCCTTTCAGTGAAGAAATTTTTCCTAATATCCAATCTAAACTTCCCTGGTGCAACTTGAGGCCATTTCCTCTCACTCTGTCACTTGTTACTTGGGAGAAGAGACCGACCCCCACCTGGCTACACCCTCCTTTTGGGCAGTTGTAGAGAGCGATCAGGTCTCCTCTCAGCCTCCTCTTCTCCAGACTAAACACCCCCAGCTCCCCCAGCCGCTCCCCATCCGAC
>NW_009626141.1:0-316 GCF_000690535.1 Cariama cristata | reverse complement strand
CGTGACCTGCTACACCATTTGCCCTCGGATTATGGGGGCTTTATTCTGCTCCCTGTCTTCCAGCTCAGGGGCCTGGGTACCCCAAGAATAACTGGTCTTGCTACTAAAGACTGAGGCAAAGAAGGCATTAAGTACCTCTGCCTTTTCCTCATCCTTTGTCACTATGTTCCCCCCTCACATCCAACAAAGGATGGAGATTCTCCTTAGTCCTCCTTTTGTTGCTAATGTATTTATAGAAACATTTTTTATTATCTTTTATGGCAGTAGCCAGATAAAGTTCTAGTTGTGCTTTGACCCTTCTGATTTTCTCCCTGTA
>NW_009626140.1:0-10812 GCF_000690535.1 Cariama cristata | reverse complement strand
GCCCTGTTTTAGCCAAACCAGGACAGTTCGGAACCACAGTTACTATTTAATGTAATTACTTCCCCACTGTGGTTTTGTCTGAAAATGAGTATTTGGTTGCTTTATTTATTTATTATAATTTCAAGTCTTTCTGTTGTAGTGTGCATGCTGGAAGAATCTACAAGAAGTAATTTCTATTCAACATTTTCATTTTTCTCAAGATGTGGGAATTTTTGTTACCTTCTTAGTTTCAGTTGCGTAGTTGTTAAGAGCCCGTTTATTTGACTACAGTGGATTTATTTTCCACTCCATATTTGTATCATAGTGTACCATATAAAATATTTAGCTGGTTGTATGGCTCAGCTATATCAGCTACTGGAGAAGAAAGGTAACCAAGGCAGATTTTTAATTCCCACATTTGTTTTCTTTTTCAAGATTACGTTTGGGGTCTTACATATTTGTTAAAACAATAAAGAGCAGGAAATACTTCCAGAATTAAAAAGCAAAAAGATCTCCCAATCCCTTCTGCAGCTGTCGTACCACCTTAGTGAGAAGTTTACTCGGGTTATGAATGCTTGTTTTGAAAACAGTCATTCCTATCTGTTTTCTGTATAATACACTCCCTTCTTCAATATTCTTAGTGTTGTGTTGTGGTTTAACTCCAGCTGGCAACTAAGTACTACACAGCTGCTTGCTGACTCCCCCCCAGTGGGATGAGGGGAGAGAATTGTAAGGATAAAAGTGAGAAAACCTGTGGGCTGAGATAAAAACAGTTGAATAACTGAAACAGGATAAAATAATACTAACACTAGTACTAATACTAATGTAATGAAAAAGAAAATAACAAAGATAGAGGAATAAAACCCAAGACAGAGAAGTGATGCAAATGAAAACAATTGCTCACCACCAACCGATCAGTGCCCAGTCAGTCCCCAAGTAGCAGCACCCCGCCAACCTTTGCCCTAGTTTATTGCTGAGCATGATGTCATGTGGTATGGAATATTCTTTTGGTCATTTAGGGTCACCTGTCCCAACTCTGTCCCCTCACAGCTCCTTGTGCACCTCCAGCCTCCTTCCTGGTGGGATGGGGTGAGAAGTAGAAAAGGTCTTGACTCTGTGTAAACTCTACTCAGCAATAACTAAAATATCCCTGTATTATCAACTCTGTTTTCAGCACAGATCCAAAACACAGCCCCCTACTAGCTACTGTGAAGAAAGTTAACTCTACCCCAGCCAAAACCAGCATATGTTGTCACCAGTCTTGGTAGCAATGGTAGGAAGAATGGTAAAATAAGAAGACAAAGAAAAATATCCAATAAAAAAATCCGATCTATTTCACTAAAGTCTTGATTTCTTCTCTTTCATCCTTCTTTCTGTGAGGATTCGAAACAAAGAACAGATTCTGTATTAGTTGCAATTTGCTATGTCATCAACTACTATCACATGCCACTCTATTTATTTTATTTTATTATTTTATGACTATCTAGTAGCACTTTAAGAGTTTTATGATTAATTAAAAACAAAATACTAAACTGATTTTTGATCTGTCTGTTGTTTCAAGATATTCAGATAACTTTTCTCCTACATATTTTGATATAAATACATCACTGCAGTTACTAAGAGAATAACATCCTTCATTTTGTCTCTTAAACTAAAAAAAAATTAATGGATCTACAACAGCTTACCTCAAAGAAACCCATCCAATAATATTTAATTACAGTGTAACCCAGAAAAACATTTTTCAAGCATGCACTACTCTTTCGTCACACATCTAAACACCATTAAAATGATGACACAATTAAATATTACCTTAGGTAGGAAATTACTTAACTGTGTACTTCATTGTTTTCTCAGTGATGCCATATTTGGTGTAAACCAGCATTTTTTGTAATTTCAATTATGCAAGTTACTCTTTCAGACTCTTATACCACGCTACTTGCCTTAGAAGAAAACAAATACATCCAAAACCCACTGAAATCAGTGGAAGTTAGATGAAAAAAATCTGTCAGGACATTGTACTTTATATTACCAAATTTAATTAGTGTAACACTTAGCTTTCATGTACTCCACTGTCTTTAACTGAAATACACTGCACATAGTTGCTAACTGTTGCAAAACAAACTCTATTTTCTTTAAGCTTGTTATGTGCATATTTATATAAATACATATTTGCAGGTATTATTTAGTTTGCATATAAATGAATATTTCAAGACGGAAAATCAGCTAGACCACATTCTTCTGAACCCAACCCACAGTTTGGCCTGCCACTGTGCTTGCTTTGTAGCTGAAATTTCACTTTGCTTCAAATATGTTGCAATGATAAGAAGAGATTTTGCAAGGCAAAATAGTAAAAGACCTGATGAGAAATAACAAGCCCTGGTAACAATGTTTAAGTACTTGCTCCTATAGGTTTATTTGTAAGTTAGAGAAGGGCTGGAAAACTCAGCAGGACCTTGCAACTGGAAGAACAGTCAGCAAGGATGTTGCAGGCTGCAGTATCAACTTAACTTTTCGGTGTCTTTACCCATAAAGAAGTAAAAAAGTAAAAGGTTGTTCTGTCAGACAATATCTGTTTCCATGTCCCAGTGTAAGTTCTTATTCAGACATAATAATTTTAAGAGTCTTTTGTCCAACTATTCGAGTATTAAATTGTTTATTTTGAAGTAGGAAATTCTGTCAACAGGCTTCCTTGAAGATTGACCTGAGGAGGATATGTGCTTTAAGTAGCTCATTCAAATGCAGATCTGCTTTTCATTCCTATCTGTTTCAGAATTCTCCATGTGACTTTGGGAGTTTATTTTATTTTCTTCAATCTGAGCTTCCTCAGTTGTAAAATAAGGTCAATAACACTTACAAACCCTGTTTTTGCTTTACAGAAGGACCCCCTTGCTTTCTAAACTCCTTCTCAGAGTGGAGTCTAGGTGTGGCTGGATCCACTCATAGTCCCAGTCTTGACCAACAGTTTATGTCTAAAAGATTATACATGCGTAGTCAGTCCTTTATATCATTTAGCTAAGATTTCAAAGTTTAGCATGCTATTAATCACTTCCCAAGAATCTGTTCTGGCAAGGAATCTCTCTGCCTTGAGCAGTAACCTTGACAGGTCTCCCTATTCAAGGGGAGATCCTGACGTGCAACCTGTCACCATGCAGGAAAGCTCAACAGACCCTGGGCTGTCCACTATTTATGGAGTAAGATGACTGACTTTTAGTCATATTTGCATAGCAGCCATACTTCATTTGGCACATGCTCAACTAGCCCTCAGCTTCAGCTGAGCAAGATTTACGGCCATGTCCTATTGTTATCTGTCTACTCAGTGTCCAACTTAAGCCAGATACAGACATCACAATCACCACTGGTGGCTTTTGCTTAACCAGAAGCAGGAGGAGAGGGGAGACACAAAGCACAGTGTCACAAAAGGTTTCAAATACTATTAAAGTGCATGAAATAATTAAAAGTGGATTATCTTTAACTGGTTTTACTTTATGTCCTCCTAAACTCAAAGTAATAAGTTTAGGTGACAAGTAGTATAAATAATGGTACCATTAACATCGTATCACAACTTCTGAGATTACTTTATTCCTTGCACATAAAACCTGCAGAAGACAATTGTTAACAAAGAAGTTTCTGGAAGGATTCTTCCCTCTTAAGGAACAGCAGTGATGGGTATCATTCAGGTTCTGTCTTTCTCCTGGTTGGTCAGAGGATTTTCTCTAACCTGAATGGCAACTTGGGTGAGGTTCTCTAGGGTAGAAGTCCAACCTTCAACAGGAGGCTTTACTAAAAAAAAAAAAAAAAAAAAAAAAAAAAAAAAAAAATAAAAAAAAAAGTGCTGGTTAGTGTAATATCCATTTATTTGGATGTCACTATGTCTTGCTGTTGCCAGAGAAGGTTCAGATGGAAAAGCTCTCCTTGGGGTGTTACACCAAAATAAATGTTGGTTTTACATCAATATAAAAACTTCCAAACCTACTTTCTACCATAACGGCTACAGCAAGATCACCACTTTTTACCAGAAATCTTCTTTGCTAACCCTGAAATATGTAAGAATCTGAAATAGCAATGAACCTGAAACTAGAAAGTAATTCCTGCGTAATACAATAGTTGAATGATTAACAGCAGGGACTAAATTGATAAACTGATTAGGAACAATTTGTGTTTGCCTTCTCTGTTGAATTACAAAACCAAATGAGAAGTGCAAGGAAGAAAAAGCAAGATAAAAATGAAACAGTCTACACTGTTTGAACTGGTTTTGCAGTTCCCTCCAGAATAACCAGAAATGTAGCCACTGAACACAATTTTAAGATTTTTTAATAGATCATGTAATCTTTCACTCATTCTGTACAGGAATACAGAATATAAATGGGATTAAGGTGGTGTATTCTGATATGGAAAAATGAGGTAAAAAGAGGAAAGAAGATTAAAATAGAACTTTAATTGTTGATTACATTAGAAAATAAATTAAAGCAAACCCACACTGCTTAGTTTTCTTCTACTAGCGGTTATTGGCCAGTAAGATTTTATAATCTAAAGAAGACTTTTTTTTTCTTTGGTACATCCAGTTTCTTCCCCCTGACTGTAGTTTTCTTTAATGCCAAAAGCTTGTAGGTGGCCATTACGTATTATAATCACGGAATTTATTCCTATCACATAATTGCTGAACTACCCTAAGCACAGACATATATTAATGAGCCTTCAGGGAAGTGAATTTAACTTTCTTCTCATTCTGACTGTCTAAAAACTGTTCATGCGCTGCCTGCAGAGTCACTACTTGTACACAGATCATATTTGCTGACAGTCCTTGCTTCTGCTCCTTAGACTTTGATCACTATGGCTATCAAAGTCTTCCTTCTGAAGCTTTTTAAAAATGTTCAATTTCCTTATTTAATTTACTGATGTGTTTCTCAGAAATTCAAAGGCAGAAATACTGAGCTTTGGAAATACTGTCTGAGAGCTGTAAACTGGATTTCCTGGATGGAGAATCCCATTTCTCAAAGCAAACACTGCTTGTTTAGCTTTTTGTCATACTGCAAAGAGATGTCCATCTGTCTTTTTTACATCCATCCTAGAATTACTGTAACAAGGTCACTAGTGCTGCCGATCTAGAGGAAGAATAGCAAAGTCTGACCCTGCTTGCCCTCCAGTGTTGATGATAATGTCGAACAGACAAGAACTGAAAGGAACTTCAAGTCAAAAAACTAAGTAAGGTAGAAATCACTAGAGCAAAGTATTTAGTAGTACAATTTATGCCTTATTTATCAGGAAAGGGTTGCATTTAGAATTAATTGGTAGGTTAAACACTATCATGAAAAGGTCAATAGTACATGAAGTCTTAGTGTAAGTCTATATCCCTTTCAACATTACTAATACTAGATATGTCTTTAAGCACAAACTGGGTTTTGGAGGACCATTTTTAGTTTTGGTGGTGATACAAATGATCCATAGTCTCTTGCAAGGCCAGTAAAAGACAGATAAAATAAACTGTTATTTGACTGCTGATGTGCAAACCAATGATTCTGACTTCAGTAATCCTAAAGAACAAGAAAATAAATGTAGACAGTAATCTGTTTTTGAAAGTCCTCTTAAAAATCTGAGCCACAGAACATGATCAAATGGTAGACAATAACCAGTATTTTACTGTCTTCTAAGAAATAGAAGTGTAAATCAGTATTTATTAGGTAAATGTAATTTAAGCATGTTCAGATTCTACATTGATGTTACAGATGAGTTTTCAATGTTACCATAAATGAAGCCTTGTAAACGAAACCTATATAAATTGTCTCCTTCTAATAATGAATCTCCTGTGCTTTCCATAACTTTATGAAATTTGACATCTTCAGCAGCCATTTATTAATTTGCCTAGTGTTATCAACGAGACAATGCTATAAAAATTTCAGCGTGAACTTGTATTCATGCTGGTAGAATTTATTTACATAGTGATGTTGTTGGAGCACACAGAAACATACTTATTGTTGTACAGGAGAATTTTGTGCAATCAACTAATAAAATAATAAAAGTCTACAACATAGTAGAGAAGTATTGCAGCTGGTGTTATTGGAGACATTGGCTAAAACCATGTTTTGGGTCTGAACTTGCAGTTAGGTCTGGTGTATCATGACCTGTAGTAATAGTGATCTGGTAATATTGCCAGGTGAAGCTTTTAGAGTTAAAGCTTTTATAATATACTTTCTCACATGTACACAGAATCTGTAGAGTTTGGCAGAACTAGAACTGCTGTAATAAAGGTGACTAATTCTTGACCTATAAACCATTTAAACATTTCGAAATGGATCACCACAACAAGAGCAAGTGAACAAAATGAAAGCAATACTAAAGCATTAATTAGCAAACAAAAGGGTAGCAGAATTTGAAGCTGAGTGACACTGCAAAATCTTATTTTTGGTCGTCAGTTAATCACACTGAGTGATACATCCAATGTGAGTGTGACTACTGACTAGGTTGTCCAGCGCTGTCAGAGTTTGCTCATGTAGAACTACTGTCCCAGACACACAAACTGTATTGCCAGTCTTTACTTACAGTATGTGTATAGACATTAGCTATAGAAACTAAATGTGCAATTATTAGAAAAACAAGTACAAATTTTTTTGATAAAGACCACTGTCTATCCACCATCTTTACACTACACCTTGAAAGTAATGTTTTCGCTGAGACAGGAGATTATCAGTGTAGCCACTTTAGCAATAATAGAAGTACAAGAAGTCACCGATCTGTAAAATACTTACTGAAATACTGATGGACACATTGAACACATAATCACAACCAAACTAATATTCTGTGATTTCGTACAACATTACAAAAACCTCTCAGTAGATATGTAAAAACTTAGAAACAGTCTCATGTTAGCTACATTCCTTCTAAAAATTATTCCCTCCATCCTCTCTTGTAGTTAAGGAAATTTCTTGTCACACAGGCAAGGCAGAACCATTACCTGAAGGTTGCTTTTCATAAGACAAAACAGATTTTTATTTTGCTTTTGTAGCAGATAATAAATTCTGGTTCTGTTTTAAATTTTCTTGCTTGCGAACTAGCGCTGGGAAAGAAGCAAAATGATGAGGATATCAGAGATTTCAAGATCTTTTACTCATATGTAAATTAATGGATACTAATTCAAGTGCTTCCAAATCTCTTTAAGAAAAACTAATAAGCAGCTAATAAACCACAATTGCATCTATTAAATTACATTTCCTTATGGTAATCTTCTGCTTATTTGAAACATTAAAGGATGTAACATGATTCTGGTCAACAAGTTTTTATGTTTGGGTATATGTCTGTGTGTGTATCTGCCCATCCTATGTAATTCTAAAAGTCGCTTAAACTTAAGGAGCAATTAAAAAAAAAAAAATCCCTGAACTTAGGAAGTTCTTTCTTTTGTAAATGTATTTCTACAAAATCTAGTGTTATGGAGATGTAGAAAAATGGGTCAACTATTGACAGAATCTTCTGCTGTAGGAACTAGGGACCTCTGATGGAAATAGTGGTAGACAAGCAAAAACCAACAACCAGATAAGGTAATTCAATACATAACAGGCAATAGACCTACAGAACTCCTTGTCAAAAGAGGGTGTAGATGCAAAATATTTACATGGGCTCAAAGGGAAACTGAGAAAGGACGGACTTAGAATTTAAACCAAATCTAACTCAGGAAGTCCCTATATTAAAAGTAGAAAAAACAAGGAAAATGTTTTTGAGAGATGTATACACTTGCTCTGCTCTTTCTTTTCCTAAACATTTGCATAGGACTACTGTGAAAGATGGGCCATTGTCTAAAGGGACCATTGACCTAAACCAAAGTGGCTGTTCTTTTTCCTTATGTTATGAAATTATGAAAAAATTATGAAAATATGCCCTGAGGTTTCAGCATCCCCTGAGTACGTTATCTTCTGAATACCAATGAAGTTGTTCTAAAGGATTGTGTTCTGAATCATCCATTGAATTTCTTTCTTTGAGCAAAACCACTACAATACTAGTACCAGCGTAATGAACACTCACTGTTAATTCAAAATTATTTTTCTTGGCTTCTGTATTTTTTTTGTTGTTGTTTTTAGCAGACATGCTTTATACAATCAAAACATGCAGGAAAGTTAAAATAATCTTACAGAGGTGGAACATGCATGAACTGCTCTGACAGACAAATGTGCATCACCATGTGGTATTCAAATCTACATTTCAACCTGGAGTTTGTATCCTGAATGTCACAAAAGGTTTTAGCATCTCAGCTACTTTCTGCACCTCTACGGGTTTAATTTTTAAATTCCTGTACGGAATATTTTTAGTTCTAAACAAAATTAGGACACTTTTAGGGCTGCAGCCAGGCAGAGGGCTAGCTTGTAAAAGTAGGCATACATGTAAATCACAGGGAGCAGTTACTTGCCAAATCACAAACCTTGTGTAGGTCAACCTCTAAAATATCTTTTCTTCTTAAAACTTAATAATTGACTTTGGTGTTCTATTTCTATAGGAATAGTAGCAAAGAATGATATAAATAAAAGAAACTAGATCCTTAACAAGTCAACTACTCATGTATCAGGTTCAAGACCAGTTTGTACCAAGCGAGAACTGTGGTACTTACAAACTCCTTCTTCCCACAAACTACAAACATCTCTTCAGGTTTCATGTAGTTTATGACATCAGTGGTGAGTCATGAAGTTAATAAGAAATTGGAAAACCAGCAGAGATTGTTATATACTATTAAAACAGCTATGATTTGTTTGAGTTATGATACAGTCAATTGTTCCTTACTCTCCTCTGCATATTACCTTTTCCAGACTTGAATTTCTATTGTAGATTGTGCTGTAGTTTGGATTCCATTAACAAGCTACAAGATAGCTTTTTAATATAGTTATACAAACTCAAAAAACATCCTGACAACCTGACAAAGATATCAGGATAAATTTTTCCTTCCTTGTTTGCTCTATGCAAACCAAGAACATTCTTTGCAATCAACTGATATTTTGTAATTCCATTAATCTTAAAAAACTACTGTATGTGCTTTGGGCTATTTTATATTACTGTTCATAACCTGCTGACCTCCACAGAAATTTCTTGAAAGAAAAGAAATATCTTCTTTCTTTATTTACTTATCAAGATGTTACTGCTGCAAGTGGGAGCAGCAGTAAAAAGGAGGAGACCACATGCCTGCAGCAAATATTCATAGATTCATAGGAAATAACTTCCAGTTAGATAGGCACACGCACACATTGCTATTGACTACAGCATGCCTGTGTTCTTCTAAAGAGCAATATTGCCAAGTTATTTAATGTTGTACTGGTAGATTTAAAACAAAAACAAAACAAAACAAAACAACAACAAAAAAAAAAAAAAAAAAAAAAAGAGAAGAATTAAAAGGTTGAAAACTGTCCAAGAAACCAGTGCTACCTTCCTGACCCAGTTTGAAATTCAGGCCCTTCAGAAGATTTAATACTCTAGTCTCAAGAGTTAATTCATGGCATTTGTTCTGAACCCAAGATCTCTGTGGCTTATGTCAAGATGTTTACTCTGATAAATTTTTCTTTCCAAGACAAACATAAATACTATGATGTTTAGCCCACATCTCTAATTTAAGTGTTAGACTGGTTAAACGAAACAACTTCTGACTATATATTTTCTAAATCCAAAGAGACAGAAAAATGAGGAAACGTAAACCTGAGTGATTAGCTATCTATTTAATATTTTTTTTTGTTTAAGGGCAACACATCAAAGACCTGTGGAAGTTGTTACAGTCCAGGAGATTATTCAGCTGACCTTGCATTGATTGAGGTCAACTATTTCCACATATCATGGACCAGTCCTTGTGTGTTCACACAATTACTTTCAAAGATAAATACCATGTGAGACCTGGATGTGTTTCAAGTCTAGACAACGACTGTATGTGAAGGTTCCTACAGCTCTTAGGCAGCCTTAAAATATTAACAAAGTGTTGCACAGTGTGCAACAACAGTAGCTAGCACATAACCACTGCACTGTTTGCTTGACAAAATAATGGCCTGAAGCACTAGCTGTTGCTTTTAACAATTAAAGTTCTGTAGTTGCTGAGGTCACATGCAGAATTGCAACAGTTTTACACACTACAGAGAGGTGTATGAAAACACAGAGTAGTGGTCCTGCCTAAAGAATTGTACTCTTCTCAAATCCTGAACAACAGTAAGCATGTTTTATTCAGAAACATAAGAGGAAATAATAGATAAACTATTTTGTGCTTGGAAGATGCAGGAGGAATTTATAAACCACATCTAAATAAGCATGGTAGCTAATTGCAAATTATTTATTTTTTATACAGCATCTAATGCTGGTGATTGACAGATGTTAAGTTAGAGAACTCCTGTTTTGATCCAGTTTAACTTTTTCTTTATTTTGACAGTTCTTATCCTTGAAAATTCCATAAACTCTTTTAGAAAGGGTAGCACTTTTAACAGGAACGCACTCTGACTTAATTCTTTTTAGAAGATGATGACAGTGGCAAAAGCTACTGTTTGCTTGGAATTAATGAACCGCAGCAGCATCCACATATGTCTAAGATGCCATCATGAATACTTGCAACTGAGGAGTAAAATTACCTGTTTTGTTCCTATCACAGGCTGTAGGAACCTGCCATGCTTTTGAAAAACTTCACTTGGGCACTTCAGTCACTTAAGGACTTCAGAAAAATTATCTTCTACCTTAATATGATAGGCAGGCATAGAGGTATACCAAGAGATTCAATGAGGTGATCAAAATCAATTAGCAGATAAGTGGCAAAGCAAAAGTCCCAGGCATCCTGATTTAGAATAGCAACCCTCTAAGCATACACACATTGTCCTCAGCAGCAAAAATTAG
>NW_009626139.1:66542-78670 GCF_000690535.1 Cariama cristata | reverse complement strand
ATATATTATATATTACTTATTTATTACTATATTTAATAGTAAAGAAGAGTCTATTTGACATGAATGGAGCTGCAACATGAATGTAAAAGTCTTCTAGAAAAGACCAGCACCAAATAAGGAGTATGCTGGCTAATGCACCGGAGACAAATATGAAGAGTCAGTGGAATCTAATTGGCCAGTCTCAGCCGTTATGCCAACTGGACACTAGCAGCATAAGACCTTTCTACTTTTAAGTTAGTCTTAGTTTTGCTTATGTTGAATAATTTTTTTATCAACATATCAGAATAATTTCATATAGAAGGTCTTGCTGTTTCACCTTTATTCGCTCTGATGAACATGGCCCTTTAGAGACCCTATGATAATCTACCACTGATGACCACTAATTTTTTGTCCCCTGTTGTTTTTTTTTTTCCCTATTTACCTTCAAACAGGAGTAAAAGTAGATTTGGGTTATTTAGAAAGAAAGTAATGATTCTATAATCTCAGGGCTTGATTGCTCAGTTGGAGGGGAAAGTCCTGGGAACCCAGCCTTCTACCAGTGAGATTTACTTCATGATTAGTTCATGTACCATGGATATTTATTAAAAAAAAAAGGTATAACAAAGACTGAAAAAAAGTCTGAGCTACTATCCTAACTGCTAAGTCATAGGAATTTGACTCAAAGATATGCAAATGAACTTTTTTCTGCAATATTTCTTTAAAAAACTCTGCAGTTCCCTGTTTGCATGCACATATGCATGTGCAACCTCAAGATCAAAGCAACAGGAATATGTTTTATTCACATTTTATATAATCTCACAACTTTTATTTTCAGTTGATGGATAACAAATCCTCATCTTTTTGTACTCATGCTAGTGCATAAAAACACAAACATAAAACAAGTTCCTACATAGAATTCTAATTCCTAGAGAATTAAAGAATTCCCTTCACAAATAACCTCAATTCCAAGGCAGTTAAAGTCAACCTAGGGTTATAAAATATGCATTATTTATTTTCCCTGTGATTGCTAAACCTGATTTAATCTGTTTATAAAGGGGGAATTCAGTTTTATACACCTTTTGTTAAAAAAGATCCTTGTGCTGGAGAAAGTTTTACCTTGAAATTGTGACCTTTCCTCTTAAATAGAATTCAGTGAGTGAAACCTTCCTCCGAGTTAACCAGAGTCATATTTCATTTATTGTTGAGCTTTATAATCATATTTTCTACCCATTATTAATTTGTAATTAAGAAGCAATGAGTAAAAATTGTTGCAAGGTTTCATTTCTGCCCCAATTAACATTTTGGATTTTGCTTTGGGGTCTTCATTACAAATAAGTTGTCAAACTAAATGATGTGGCAAGTTATCTATATTTAGCAACCTATAATTTTAGCTTGTGTTTTACTGGTTGAAAACATGAGCTACTGACATCCGTGCAGACAGCAGGGAAGAAGAACGAACTAATATAAAAATCCCCAATAGCATGCATTAATCTTCCCTGACTAAAAGCCTCTGCCTGGCCTTTCTTTGAAAGGGCAAATATTTTCAAACTAATTAAACCTAGAGGCAAGCCTTTCTTGCCTGTATTTTGAACAAAACCCCAAAACCCTAAACTTCAGTCTTAAATTTAGCTGTGATCAAATTCTTCTCAGATACAGTCATGTACCACTATGGAATTCTTCCAATTTTATTCTATATTACTCAAAATCTGATCATCTTGGAGTCCAGTTTTTATAAATCACAAAGTATGCTTGCATTTACTTGATTTCATCAGGTGTTCTAAAATTGTTCCTGAAAATATGGTTCTGGCTATACTACTAAGTTGGTAGAGTTTTGCTGTTAAAGATAAGGCATGGTACATCTCTACTCTAAGTAGACAATGTACATATGTTATATGGGGAGAGTTCCTATAGGACCTTGAAAAACTGTATTCAGCTTTTTCCTTTTTCTGATCACTGCAACTGTGTTCTCCCATATTTCTCACTTATTTCAGTGGACTTCTAAAGTACTGAATAGCTCATAAAGAATGACACAATGGATAAAGTCAAATGTAATAAATCAGAACAAAGATATGGTAGGTAAAACATAGGCAGAAACACAACCAAAACAATTGATGCCCAAGAAGCTCAAAATCAGTGGTTTAAAAGCAACTGTTAAGAGCTAGAGGGAGAGGGTAAGAACTAGAGAAGTCAACGCTAGTCTGATTTGTCTAAAGTCACTGCAAGATCCACTCCTGCCCTGAATATTACATATAATGAATTAATAAAAGGCTACATCTGTACTGAACACTTTTCCAAGCTGCTTGAAGGATTTTGATGGTCAATGCAATTCCCATCAGAAATTTGCCTTCAGAACTAACTAAATTTGGAAGTCAATTTGAAAGTAATTTCTGAGAACAGGGTCCATAGTTTAGATCAAATGTCATACTACAGTTATTGCAAACAGAAAGAAATAATTCCATTTAAGACACTAATAAAAGTCAGAAATCTTCATTGGCTCAATAGCAGGACATAGCACTACCCAGTCAGTGTGGCTTACCGAACACAAAAGTCTTACCATGAAGTGACTGATTAGCATAAAAATTAATAAAATTAGTGTTGATTGGGATATTTTTGAGGTGGAATTGACTTCTTTGTCCCTCTGTCCAGCTGGAGACTGATGATATCAATGCTTCATATCAAAGAATACCACAAAAAAAGCTGTTAAATGTAGGATTAACATTGCAACAGTTTTGCACATTATAACTTCCAACTAGTATAAGCTTGACAGACACCTGGGAGTTCTGCAGTGTTTTCCAAATACTAATTTTAATACTTTGTAATAAAATTGTTTATGTGATGTGTTGACATAAATGTGTGCAGATACAATTTAGGAAGTTATTTCCTAAGCTGTGAAGAACTGAAATCCTATGGCATAAAAGTAGGAGTAAATAAATACTGCAATAGATTCTGTAGAGTATTTTAATCCACCATGTACCACATATATCAGAAGAAATGCACTACTTCCCTTGCTTTCCTGGATTCACTCCGAGAGAAGACAGGGTTACCTTCTACTAACCTAAGCTGCAATCCAGTGTCTTGAAATTAATTATTTGTATTTTATCTCTATGTGTCTCACTAAGTGTATGAAATAAGACACTGAATCATATTGGTGACACTCTCAAAAAAAAAAGCTTTATAGCTAGAATTGGATAAGGCTAAGGCAAGGCAATGAGCACCATAACATCTGTCTGAATTCAAAGTGCTCTTGCCCACCCTTTTTGCCAAATGCCAACTTACTATTCCAAGAGATTCAGAGTAAGTGGGATCCTTTGAAACATGTACAAAATATCTCCTGTCTGTAGCCAGACTTCTAATAAAGAATAAGGTTGTTTTCTGTTTACAGTGATAATGGTTATCTCTCCTGATCAACCTAGATACAAGAACCTAAACATCTCTTCATAACATATTTGTAAGACTTTCACGCGTATACTACTAATATTACTGAGTGGCTGTTTCCCCAAGGTTCCCATTGCCCCTAAAGAACTCCTTTCAAAGAGAAAGTCCTTGGCTCTACTGAACGGCTGTTTGAATTTATACTTAATAACAGACAGTTTTTAAAGCAACATGGACTTATAAATCAGTCAGACCAGGGTGATTGTTTGACCTTGAATCAAAATGCCGTAACAGAGCTTGTCTACACACCCAAACTCTCCTTTTTCCTCAGAACTGTCAGACTACATCCAAATTGCCTATGGAAACAGCATGTGTCACATGCTACGCCTGAGCACAAATATTGCCTGGGAGAACTGTGTGTTAGCTGGCACAGGGCAGAGCTGCACCAGCGTGGACTAAACAGCTTGGATCATCACAGGCCAGTGCAGGAACCCAGGGCCCACTTTATTTGCTAGCACAGATGTAGCTTAAGATTTCCAAGAGATCTCATTATGAAAGATATTTTTTCTCTGGATATCTAAGCCCACAAAGACATGGAAGCAACTTTCATGTACAAGGAAAAAAAAAAGCCCCAAACCCAGGTGGGTCTCCATCTGATGGTTCCACAACTACACAACTGGTTGCAGGGCAGACTTATTCCTAACATGCGTTTTTTTTGGAAGTGATATCTCTATTATACCTGTTGTGATGAGAAGTTTCTTTCTGCTTTGAACCAGTAATGGTGCTTAGCAGTAACTCTAAGCTGCAGTTCTACACTTACTACTAAGTCTCTCTAGGAAGCCTTTTTTGAACTAGAGAACGAGTTGTTCATTTAATACGTCTGTAATAAAGGTACTCAGACTCTTTCTGTAGGTACAATGAGCAAAAGGGCATCACTGATGGTCTCTTCACAGTTTGAGAACACAGCTCAAAGATTTCTACTTCTAGCAACTGAGGAACGTCCAACCCATATCAGCCATTGGGGCTGACCTCTACATACCTTCTGTTTCCAGCTTTTTGGCAACTGTGAACTTGGCTAGTCACAGATCTCAAGATAACTAGAGATAATTTGTATCCAGATTATCAAAGTTACCTGCCTCAGGAGTAGAATGTGTACATGAGCTCCTCGTAAAACTTCATGAAGTAACATCTTCATAAAGAAACTATTTCCAAAACCTGCTACCAATTTCCAAAGGTCATTAAAACACTGAAATATCTATCATCTGCTATTTAATCCAACAGCAATGCAGCTACAAGCAGGTACAGTTCACCTAGCCCCCACTGTAACCATGTGCCAGCACAGCAAGGAGATACAAAGCCTGAGGTCCAGTTTCCGCTCAATGCATTGACAATCAAGCTGGCAGGAAAATTGGGGTTTCTCATTTCTGTAGTTCTGATTATGTCCAATTCAGGTTAAAACAAACAAAATACTTGCTATGAACTGAAAAATAAAAAACTGTGTTTCTCTGGAAATACTGATATCACCTTTCAGTGTGTTTTGACTCCACTTTAGTACCCTAGACTAGGTTTTGGAAGACCAGGCTTCTTTATATCCTAACCATACAACTCATCAGCTGGTAAGTCACAGTTGACAAATGCTAATAAGAATGATGCAAAATTTTCTGTAACACTTTAGAGGAGGTAATGGCAATGGCCTTAAAGTTAGTCTACAACACCAAAAAAGGTCAAATAAGACTACTAGCTCCCTTAACATTAATTTTAACATATTAATGTCTGCAAAGAGGCTTCTAGAGCATAACATCATTTTAAGTTTTCTTCATCCTATTACAATTAGGAGAGGTATCTCTAAATATCATTTTGCATAGGAAAATTAGGACATTCCATATATTCAGCAGTGTCACATGCAATTTTAGGTTTCTTTTTGGTTGCCTGAACTAACAATTCAAATAAGTTATTTATGCTAATAAGCTGTATCTGAATTGGTTTTTGTAATTTGATGTTTTCTAACAAATATATTAAACCAGGACAAAAAAGCTTAATCAAATATATTATCTGATAGAGGTTATTTTACTCAGATCATAAAAAAATTGAACAAATTACCATGAATTAAACATTAGATGCATTTTTCCTTTTAACTTTGCATCTGCTATCAGAGTTGATGAGACAAGAATCATCAGTTACAAAGGTGTTAGGAGGAAAATAATTGTAATTAAGTTTAACATAGCCAGAAGCTAACACTTCATTACAGCACAGAAAAAATTTCATGGTAATGAGAAGGCACATATTCTGAAATGGACAGTTTCACAGCTTTGAAAAATAACAACTCCTTTTACTTCTAGGCAAACAAACAACGAGTAAGTTATTTTCCAAGTTCTGAGGTCCTGTCAGGAAGTTTAGGAGATTTATTTCCCTTCACATTCTTTTCTGACCTCCCCCCTCTTTCCCCCAGAACCTGACAAGGTGAGCACATCTGCCATTTTCCAGTCATTAAAAATCTTATCTCCATTAGTTGGCTTCTAATATTATTGAACACTGGTAAACACATTTGCGGCAGAGCCCTAAGGGATTTAAGTTTTATACAGAAATACCTTTCTCATCGAAAGATTCCCTAGGGGTTGATGTCGCTCCATCTAGTTGGTCTGCAGATAGGCCAGATAATATTAAGGTTAAAAATTCTTATTCACTGCTTTATGCTGTTCAATAACACGGCCTTTTCCGATATACACCATCCTCAGATTAATAGAATTTAGGGACTAATAAAGAACAGTTAGACCCAAGTGAGTGTGCTCTTTCTAAACACACATGCAGAACTCAGGACATGAGTACAACATTGTCATTCCTAGACAGGGAATACTGCTGCTATTATTATTCTGAAAAGTAGCTAATGATTCTGTGGTGAACCTCAAAAGACTAAATAAGCGGGTGTTTTTTTCCTAGTTAGTTTTTCTTATCTTTTTTCATATCTCTAAAAAAGAAAATTCAGAGCACCATGAAATATCACTTAGGTACCTATTAAGATCTCACATGTAAAAAAGATTAGATTTAGATAAACCAACATTAAGGTAGATCTTGTAAACACAGAGCTACTCTGTATTTTGTGAGAAGGTGCACATCATAGACATCTAGGCAATTCGGAAATCTCTCAGCACTGGGAGAAAACTGCTGTCATTTCTAGTTATTACACAAAAAGAGGTATTACGTGGTACTCAATAGCAAATTAGAACTACCTGAATAAGTAGCATACAAAATTTGGAAAAAAAGAATGAGGAAAAAAATAAACTCATAAGCTTCAGGAAATAATAGCTTTAGAAGGCTAAATTTTTATACCTGACACCTCTAGGCCTTAATCTTTAACCTTTTTCTCCTACAAGAGCAGGAATTTCTAAGCAGATACAGACTTTTTGAAAGAAAATACCTACAGAAGTGCCCAAGCACATCTAAATTTAGTCACTTTTCTTCTCCCTCACCCCACAAGTATCCCTAAGCTCTACAAAAACTGCTTCAATGAGCTGCTCTGTATTATATAGGGACATAGACTTCTCCCACTTCCATCAGGCTTTACTTGCTAATTAGCCCTTAATTAAAATGAGCTGCAGCTGGTTTGAGACACTCCCCTCTCCCCAACCCCAGTGCCCTGTTTCTAATTTCAGAACTAATAAATATTCCCACAAACCAGCCTGGTCTGGGTACTTTTTTTGAGATAGTGTATTCAGTATTTCTTTAGTGCTCTTTCCCCTTCCTCTCCTCTGTTGGTCTTCTAAGCACATAATTTTAAGAATAGCTTTTTCTTCTTGTTTTTCCCCTCAGTTGTTCTTTGCTGTTTAGGAAGTATTGTTGCAGTAAAATTTTTTTTCTTTCTTTCTTTTTCCTAGCTTGGAAACTTATTTCAGTTGTTGATTTAATGAGGCTTTACATTCAAATGGACTGAAAAGCTGACAATAAAGGCTTGTTAAAGGACAGTGCAGATGTCTTGCATGCTTCCCCGATGCTGCTGCCAATGCATTTTAGCTGAGGCTCATGATGTCTGTTATTCCTGCCTTTCCACTCAGTTGAATCAAATTCCATTTGGTTTTTGTGATGAGGACAAACATCCACAAAGGATGAAGCTAAAGCTCTCAAACTCAATTTGACCTTCTCTGGATTTACATATGTCTGCAAGGATGAAAAGGCAGGCCAGCCTCTTAACTGTCTGTGTGACTATGTCTCACCATATTTCTGCATATATAGCACTGAACAAACCTCATTTCAGCTTCCTTGTTGTGTTCCTGAGTTACCCTCCTGAAAGTTGATCTGATACAAGCCAAGAAACACACTGAGCTCTCCAGGCAATGTTTTGAAATGGTTGCTGTGCTAGACAAACACATCTCTAAGTGGAATTTTAAAGAAAAAAAAAAAAAAAGAAAGGAAAAATGAGGGAAGAAAGAGGTATATGGACACATTCACTTAGTTCTAAGAGAGCAACCTGAAGTCATAGCCTACTTCTTCAATTAAAAAAAAAATAATTTTCCACTTAAATATAACCAATAATAGAATTCAGTTCACAGAGCATGACAGGCAAAAGATGAATAGACAAATAGTGGCTGCCCTTTCTCATTCTCTCCAGAGGAGTAGATCTTAAGTGGCACATAATATTGAAAGACCTTCTCTGTTTATATATTGGCAACATGACTGGCTCAGCTGCTGTTAGGTCTGAAAGGATGATTCTAGTCCATGGAGCACACAGCAAAGGGCAGCTACAAACATGCCTTTGTTAGAACCATTTTGCATGAGCTGTGGTCTGGGCAGACTCCCCATCTTTATCAGGAGGATTATAAAACTCTCCATTTTAGCCTGGAAGCTAAAAAAAAAAGCCAATAGAGAATCTATGGTCTATAAAACTCTTGCCATATATAACAATAACGAAGTAATGATTGTTCTGCATTAGTTTCAAGCTGCTCCTGTCAATAGTACTGTGCAAAGTGGATAATCACCAATGAAGCATCTGACTTACTCTTCATTGTCCTAACTTATGTTGAGACATCATGTTCCTTGTCTTCACTTTTTGGTTTATGAATAGGTGTAGTTGCTTGACTTCTGGCCAGACAGGACCTTATGTTGTGATCACACAGTGTAACCACTCCACCTTTGACAAACTGTACACGGTTTATGCTGACTGCAGTTTAACTTTGTAGACTTAACTGTTGTTTCAAGAAGTTCCAGAAGGGTTTTATCTCAACTCTTGGAGCATCTGGGTCCAGATTACGGTGTTATTTCACCAAATTTTCAGTCATGCAACAATGCATGTATTTCTTTCCCAGTCAAAAGTCAGAGGTTTGGGGTTGTTTTCCTCCCTGCCCTCCACATATGAACTAAAACTCAAAATAAATTATTCATTAGACTAGTTTGAATAAATTTTGAAACATTTGGTGTCAAACTCATTTGATGAAATTCAATTTTAGGATAAAAAAGGCATTACATTATTTCAAGGGGAAAAAAAGAAGAAAACTTCCTTCATTCTGAAAATGCAAAAATGTAAAAAAAATCTAGCTTTTAATTCAAAGTAGATTAGTAAAAATAACAGGTTTTCATAAAGACTTGCACATTCAGCAGAAATGATGAAATCTCAAAGATCTTTTAGTGCATTTCTGACCTATTGTCTTCTACACTCATAAATACATCCATCATTTTATGTCCTCTATTCACATTAATTTACTCAAGCCTTCTTGCTTTGCCACTCCATCCTTACCTCTTCCAGAAACAAATTGCGAGATAGCTTGGGATATTTAATTGTTAATCTCCTTAGGAGATTCTGCATGATGGCCCTTTTTCATAATGCTTTTCATGTAGATGAAGGTAAAATGCCATAAATATATAAACCCAAAAAGTAGGAAGGCAAAGGGAGGGAGAAAGTAATAAAGACAATTAAAGTACTAGCACAAGCATTATGGGACCAGGGAGCTACTGGTTTTCCATCTATTGTGCATGGAGAAATAAAGTCCAATATGTACATATTTCATATATTTATCCACAGCTTGCTAAGAAACATGTGGAAAATCCCTTAAAGAATGCCTGTCTTCATTCACAATGGTAAAAGCTTAGACATTTAAACTCTTGATATTTAAACTGAGGCAAGATGAATCTCAATGCTAACACTCTGCTGGAAAGTGTATGATGTAGTAGCCACCAGACAATGATGCCTTCTCAACATACAGTTTTTCTGATACCTGCATAGTACTTTGGCCGTTGAAAATCCTTTGATGAGGAAGGAAATTGAGATGACTCAACCCTAATCAAAAATAAAAAATATTAAGCCTTGATAAATACTTGTTTCCCCATGTGTATTTCCATCTATGAATCTCCTATGAGTGCAAAAGATCAGAATAAAAATTATGAATAATAATACTTATTTTAAACTGTATTTGTAAAAATAATCTAACTTTGAGAAATTGCAGGTTGAGGGATGCATTCAGATCAGGTTTAACTTGTAGAGAATGTTTCATGAGGCATTTTCAACTGCCTCTTTGTTTTCTATTAGTTTTCTAAGTAAATGTAATGCATTTTAGCTTTTCTCATGCAGAGAACATTTTTCATTTGCTTTTAATCTTCAAAATTCCAGGTTTTACCCTTGCTGATGGTCATCAATTGCGGTGACTTATTGCTATAATTTCCATACCTCATGAGATTTTACTTTGAGTCTGAAGTGAAAAAAGTCCATAAAGTGGCATCTAGAGGCAGTTTGCTTTTACCGATGATAGTTATAATGCATTTCTCCCTCAATCAAGGTATATTCAAAGGTCATCTCAATTTAAATTTTCTCCCAAATGGGAATCCCAGATCTTTCTGCTAAGGGACACACTACAGATGTGTCAAATCTTATGCTGTTGTGTGCTGCCTTTTTTCTATATGTTTTCCCCCTTTTATAACAACAGATACTTGTGATAAATTCACTGAGATACTTTTAATAGTGTCCTCAAAAGATATTTATGTCGGAGCATATTGAACACTTTGTGTGTAATCAACAATACACAATCAATGGTTGATTGCACTCCCTGCCTCACATCTAAATATCACGTTGAGGAGTGTTGTCTGTTCCTTTTCCTTCACAGAGACTTTTCTTTCACTACAAAAAAATGCAGTCCACTGAATGACAGATCCTGCTAGGCTACAGTGAAAAGTCTTACTGAAAATTCAGCCCTCAGCAGCCCTCATCAGGCAAAGACAGAACCTTCCCTTTCTTCCAAGAGAGTCCTTCCAAAAGTTAACCTGAATGTTATGATGTTAAAGATAAATCTTCCACAGGAGTTTTTCTCATGTTCTGTCTGTCTGAAGGAAATGATAGAAGGAAAAAGACACATATGAATTTAGCTTCTTACTGGAAACATAGAAGAATAACTTTGAATAGAAGAAGAAGAACTTTGTGCTTTTGAGAAAAAGCAGAATGTGCAAGAAGCAAAAATGTTTCATCCAACAGATGATTAAACTTCCCATTGCAAGGGAATGAAGTAAGATGTTATAATCAGTTTTAGGATTTGCAGTTAATATACAACTGAAATAAAAATTTGTTTTGAGAAAAGAATAAAATTGTTCTTTTTTTTCCCCAGCACTCTCCACTTCAGGAAGCGAGCTGGAAAACACAAGATGTAAGACTGCCCTGCAGCTCTAGTAAGTTTAGTCTCATGTTGCTTTCCTGTAAATGACCCTGAAGGTAAAGGACAGTGAACAATCCGTTCAGAAAATTACTAGATTTGCTTTGCGTGGGCAGAGGTGAATATTTTTTTAAAAGAAAATGAAAAATAGAGAAGGTAATGAGATCTTATGCTCATTTTTTTAGGCATACATATGATGATAAAATATAGAGATGGTGTGAAAGAAATATGGAAAGAAACTAATTCTAAATATCTACTGTGAAAAGTAGCTTGGGTGAGTTGATTTATGTCCAGGGCAGTAATTCTAAAATCCATGGAATTATAAGTCAGAGGAAAGCATTCATTTCCTTATGTACTGGTAGTTATTAATTTTTGTCTTACTTGTGCCTAGCACACATTTTGTACTATTTTCATACATCTTACTAAAAGTGGGATTTAAAGTAAGTTAAAAGAATAATATTCTGTCTACAGGAAATCTGCATATTTCAATATGTTTTTAAAAATTCTGAATATCTGTTTAATGGAATTGAGAGATCTGTTTTGACTTTGTTTATAGAGCGAAGTTAGATATGAAACAGTAAGGAAAATAAAACATTAGGAGAAAAACTTACTGGCTTATTGGACTGAAGTAATAATTTATTTCTGAAGAGTGTTGACAATGTGCAGTAATGTGGTATTACAGGGAAGGTGATATAAGGAGGCTTGAGGTTCAAGTACTTTTGGTTATTGTTCTCATCTCTGATTTGGGGATGAAAATGCATTTCATGTACTAGATCTGCTGATGTGAGGCATCTCATGATTTTGTTAGAGGACAGCTGCAGTACATTATGGGAAACTTTCCAGTCTATAGCAATTTGGAGACAGTTAAACCTATCTCACTACATCTACAATGTGGTACCATGTGGAAATGTGGCACACTGTTTTATTGACTGAGACTAAAGTTTCAAGTAAGTTAAAAAATGCTAATATTTTAAAATGGGTTCAAAATAATACCAAATAAAGGTGTAATATTTTATTTACCCCAAACAGTATAGTGTCATTTTAAGGAAATTGTATTGGCAAGGCTGAACAATATTTCCTACCTTCGTGAGTGGGTTTGATTTTTGGTTGTGGTTTTTTTTTTTTTCCTTGCTTTTGCTTTACCCAAGCTTT
>NW_009626139.1:39861-66511 GCF_000690535.1 Cariama cristata | reverse complement strand
CCTACATTAAATCCAAAGCTATTCTGCTAAAAATATTTTTCTACAATGTATATTTCTCAATTCAAACCACTGCGATTGGTGTGTAATATAGCATTTTAATACATCTTAGAAAAATTTGTCATCCTACTGGAAGTAGATAACTGAGTTCACTCCTTGTGCATTCAATGGTTAGTCACTCTCTGCAACAATTTCCCAGTTTAAAAAATGGCAATTGGAATGTTTCCCTTTCTCACAAGTGTGTTATAAGGCAAACTCCTTTAGTATTTTGTAGTCATGCAGATGCACTTAACTATTCATTCAGAGCCTGCTGTATTTCTTGGTACAGTATTTGTGCACTTAACTGCAGAGTTTAGATGGAAATCACCTACCGTTTGGTATGGAGAAGATATTAAATGAGAAAGCAATCTTTGATGATTACTGATTCAAGTCATACCAAACCTGTTAGGATATTAGGAAAAAATGTTGATGCTCTCACTTAAGTAGATCAGAGGAGATGTTGCTAAGGTTAGGGTGATAATACCTAAAACTCTTTCTCCCTGTAATAGACATCAAAAGGACACAGGGAAAGATGAGAAGGACAGGTAAAGATGGTTTAAGTGGTGGCACTTAAAGAATGGATGTCAGGCAGAAAAAGGCATCCTTTTTCAAGCCCATGGTCATGTTTCTGACTACAATGTTTAGATGTGCCTAGAAAAAAGAGAATTTGGAGAAGAATTCATCTGATGGGTTCCCCTTTCATAACTTTTGACAGCATAATTAGGCTAAGAAAACAATTAATCCCTAAGCAGACAGTACATCTGGAAAGACCATGACCATACCAGAAACCAGGTGTTGCAATAATTTTATTTAGTCTGAGAAAACAAGAACAAAAGAAAGTGGTAGAAAAAGACATGCAGTCGTAAGTCAAGTTTGGCTAGATTGGAAAGCCAATTAGAAATTCTCAGAGTCTTTTTAATTCCCGCCTTTATAAAGGCTAAGGCATTGATTAGTCTGGAAATCTTTTAATTTCTGAAACATTTGGGGGAAAAAAAATTATAGGCTGTTTGAACAGCTGAGAGCCAAAGTCATGGCTTGGAGAACAAGTGCAGACTTGGTTTCAGAAACACGCAGAAGTTCTCCCTATGTTTTAATATGGGACCCATTGTGATTTGTTGTGGTAAGAAGAAGGAAAAAAAAAACTGTAATATAACAGGGATTGTGTAAGGAAGGTAACTGGTTCTAGCAAAACCACAATGTATTTAATGAGGAAAGCTTCCTTCTTACTTTAGGAACCATGCAAACATGACTCCAGTGAGCAAGCTGGTCTCTTCCTTTCACTTATTTGTCTCTTGTGATCTTTTGTTTCCTTTCTATTAAATATTTCAAAGCTCAGATTTGCAAAAGATTTTTCCTGTCAACTTTAGTTATTAAATCAAGTAAGGTAAACAAGTAAAGGAGAAAATATAAACTTCATATAGAATAATCTTCACAGAAAATGCACATGGACATTTTCTAAGGCTGACTATGTGCTTCTAATAAATACCTGTATATTTATTTTTTTCCTCCTTAAATTATGCATCAGCTGCCATAGTCCATGAACATAAGTAAAACTTACTTCCTAAAATATTTATGACATAAATAATTAATAGTGATAGTAACTTAATTCAAATGAAAAAAAAAAAAACATATTTACAGTATGTTCTTTTTTGTGATGTTGTACTGATTTATTTGAGACATTGCAGTTATTGAGAAATTACATGGTCTTCACATTATATTTGTTATACAGAACTTCTATATGCTGATTTTAAGGTATATTTAAAACTAATGGCAATGTTATCATATACCACAGAAAGTATGAATGATTGAGCATGCTTAAAGGTCCCTGAGTAAAACGGATCTCCTTATGTTTGGTGTTACCTCATGATCTTGGTGGAATAACGACATAAAGAAGTAATATAACTATTAAGTTTGGTAAGTAACATTAATACAAATATACATATATATAAGTATGTGCAGTTTTGTATGTCTATATGTCAAAATGTGTACCTGTGTTATAAAATATTGAAGTGGATGTTGTGAATATTCAGTATTCTTTCTAATATATTATGAATGAGAACACAACTGTTGAAAAAGCAGAAGAATCAAAAAGACCATAAGGCCATAGTTGAGAATAAAATTCATTATTGGTCATTAGACATGATTAGTCACTACACAAGAAAGCAAAGTCTATCTCCATCTTCTTTTAATGGAGGATGAGCTGTATGTATTGTTTACTAGTCAGGGAATTTTTAGATCAACTTGCAGAAAAATGTACATAGAAAGAATTAGTAAATTACCAGGAAGTTCCCATAAATGTTTAAATGGGTTAGAAAATAATTCTGCAAATTCATATAAAATTGGTCCATCCTTTTGACTGTTAAACGCAATCGCATGCATAAACCAGTATTCAGAAATTCCATAAAGAGCTGATTGCAAAAAGAATCTCCCCAGAGGAGAATCTGTCTGCACCTGCCTATTTATTTTGTAATCCAAGTATCTCCTGTTGTCAAGCAGTATATTGGATTAGGAAAAAAACTTTAACCTGTCTCAGTATAGCAATTCTTTGAAAGTTATTGGGAGAAAACAAGATTTAAGTACCTCAGAAATTTATTATGTTTGTAAATCTGTCCCAGACTTAAGGTTGAGCATATGATTAAGTTATTTGCTGATTTGGTGCTCTGGGATTTCATTCTGCAAATAATTTATTGCAGAAGTCTAACAGGTTCCAGTGATCACAGCACAGACAGTTTATATGAGCGTACCCTTATTTTGCCCTGTTTTACCACTTCTGGCAGGTGAACTTTCAGATCTTTGAACTAAGAAATGTCTATTTAAAACTTTTGAGGTGAAATGCAAAGAGCAGTAGACCACATCCAATTAAAAATTAATTCCCCAACAATGTTAATTTACAGGTCACTCCTCTTTTTAAGAAGCCATAAATAATGTATTCATTACTAATTAGCTGCATCTACTTTATCATCATATCTCCTCTATTTAATGAGCAACATGAGAGCAGTATGGTAATTTAAAACGATATGACTTGTCAAAAAAGTCAATTAAAGGAATTCTCTTCAGGAGGCTGTAACAGAATTCAGTACAGGATTACTCGAGAAACAAATTCAACTTCCTGTTCTATGGGTATTTTTGAGATTTCGAACTTCGTGTGTCCCAAACTGAAACAAAAAGAGTGAATCTGTTTTTTGTAAGAAAGGCAAAGGCACATCACTTTGAATCAGTCACTCTGTATATCCTTGTTGCTTGTATTTCAAGTATCTCCTGCAGTGTGCTGTCAGTAGATTGGATTAGGAAGAACCTTTAGTATAGCACTTTTAGGTTGTTGGAAGAGAAAATTGTTTGTTTTTTTTTTTCTGAAGAGTTTTGAAGGGTGAAAGATAGTCCCCATGGTCCCATGATGTGGCTCATGGTGGCCTGGGGGCATGAACAGTGGAGAATGGCTTCCAGCACGGCCATGGGCAGACTTCTGGCTCTTCTCCTAATCACGTATGTGAGGTAGAATCTCCATTATTTTCCATATGAAAAGATAGCTCCAGAGGTGTATTAAAAACTTCAGCCAAGCTAAGTTAAAGGTAGGATTCATCTCACATAATCTTAGCTAATTGGATTTCATCAGATGCATTGACTATAACAGGGATGTGAACTGCTAGCTCATATGGAGACCTCTGCACTATAGGTTTCTAAAATAAGGCAAGATGACTCCTGCCGCAAAAGCCTTGGGCTATTCAGCATAAATATGTTTTTTATACCTCCCAGTCCTTCAGGAGTGCAGATATGAGTACAACTTTTTATCTAGTTCCTCAAGACTTCTTACAAACTTTGTACTTATTTACAAAATTAGAGTCACAATTTTCAGACACTAGAAATGTAGAGTTATTTTTTTATATATACTCTTAAAAACTGGAGGTTAAACATCTTATCAGTTAAAACAGTTGATCATATCACCAAACTTAAGATTTCTAAAACAGAGCTCCTAATTTAAGCTATAAGTCAAAATCCTATCCACAGTCAATAGTAAAAGAGAGATAATTCCAGAACCCAAAACAGTTTGTTTTTAAACCTGATTTAGGATACCCACTGGAGAGACTCTGAAGGCATTAGGCTTGTACAAAACACGTATGTGTTTAACTTGGAAACTGAGCTGTTAACATGAGAATCCACCCATCTAAGTCAGAACGCAGGAATGGAAAATGAGAATGAGCATAAAGGTACAAAAAATCATGGAGTGCCAACGTGACTTGTTTAGCAGTCACTTTTAAATTTTCATGGCAGTTTAACATGGTTTAACTTAAATTCTCAAATGATATGACTGAAAAAACAATTCTCTTATCTTTAATAAAAGGATAAGTCTAGAGAATTTACAGTACAAGGGGCAAGGTTAGAAGAGCAGAGAAAGAGACTATCTGTCTTTAAGAAGGTCATTATTTTCCTTAATTTACATTCACATTCTTTCTTTTGCTCAAATAAAACATTCCACATTTGAAGCAGATGATGATGATGTGTATCTTTGCATCATGAGCACTCAGAGTTGGACTTGCAAAAGATTAGATGGAAATCATCTGAGTTTTAGGCCCTATTTATCTTCAGGTCTTTGGGTACTCGACTCTTTCTCAATTCATGGTTAATTAATTGACCGTGAAGCTCTTAGCAGAGCTTTAACTTAAACATGTCTCTGTTCTAGCACACCTCCAGAATTTTTACCCGGATATACTCTCTCTGAGCCCATCTGCAGCATTTGTTAGTGTCAGTGGGAGCTGTAAGCCTGCAACCAGGAAAGAAAACACCATGATGTGATATCTTAAAAGATTTGTCTTTGAGTAGGTTTGAAAAGTTCCTTCTTTTTTCTCTGCACTGGAAACAAAATAATTTCATTAATCTAGAAGTAGCAATAACATATAATTCTGTATATTCTGAATGAGTTTTCAAGACAATCAAGTATCTATTTCCAGCAGTGCTCAGGTTTGTGTATTTCTAACTTGAAATGCTCTCTAAATATTAGTATGAAATTAAACCAGGATCTTGATGTTTTTAAAATATCTCTGATAGCACACAACTCTTCCAGGCTACTAACTCTCTGGGAATGCAGCTTGTCAGATAATTCAGTTCTGATCTGTGGCCCATGTTGTATTTGTCTCATTTCCTTAGAGATAGTTCTATCATTAGGAACTGCATGCTTAATGATTTCACGCAAGTTAAAAAAACCCAAAGCAAACACACCTTTAAATAAAGCTCTTTAATTCATTTTTAGGGTTTTTTAATACAAAAAGGCACATTAAATGATGAACTCGTTTTAGAGTCTAACTGTTCGCAGAAGAAAATACAAAGAAGTGCAAAGTCACCATGTAATGGCACAAATGCTAATTCTGAAAAGAAATATTCATTAATTCATGTTGTCAAAATAAGTGACATTCTATATATTCACAGTAATGTCTGGATTCTTCTATCACCATAGGATAGATTTAAGATTGTTTTAAAGCTTTAAGATTAATTTTTTACTTTTTAATCATAGGTTTTCAACCTTTTTAATTTCTGCTCACATAATTTTTTAAGGTGCGTATCATCGTATAGTGGATTTTAGGTGTCACACAATGGACTTTTGTTACCTACTTCCAGAGCCCTTCAGAGTACTCCACTGATTTCTAAAGGTCACTAGGTGTTAGGCTGAAAATCACTGCTTTAGATAACTGGATTTCATTATCTTTAGCCTTAACTCCAAATTTCCTGTTTTATCTACTTCCTGGTTTGTCTTACGTGTGAAGAAAATCTTGTGTGACATTGTCTCTAGAAAAACACTTTTGTTCCATGTCTGCTGAAGAAATTTTCATTTATGGAAACTAATGTAGGTAGAAATGTCTATTAATCCTAAAGTGCATTTTCCAGACATAGCTTATACTTCAGATATCAGCAAGTTGAAGGTCTGCATACACAACACAGGCAACAAAAATGCCATAAGGATTATAGAGTTCAGCTCATAATTTGAATGGAGAACTACATAAAAAGTTAGAAAAAGGAATAAAAAAAACCCCTTCCATACTTATTTAACTTTTAAAGTTCAATGCTTGAGATTGCAGTCTTGCAGGAAAGGTTAAAAGTTGCTACCTGTTATCTCTTCAGGCTTCTGGATGCTTGGCAGTAGTTGTATATTAAGTTTATTACTGGTACAAAGGATCTGATTCTGCAGTTGGATACAGGGGTATTATAGTACAGTGAAGAAATGTGATGAAAGTCTTTCTTCTCCTAGACCTCTGAATAAAAAGCCTGGAGACCTATAAAATAATACCATTCCACAATATTTATGTGGGTTTTTTATTCCATTATGGTTAAAAAAAAGAAAAAAAAAAGACTGTGTCTTCTTTCAGCTGGTGTTGATGGTAGATGGAGTTTCCAGGTAAATAAATCTTTAATGATAATCATGTGAGAGGGGCCATGAAAGTCTGAAGGTCTTGTCAATGGTCCATTTTGGTTTTGTACTGATTCTGAAAGGGCTAAAAATAGAAGGCCCTAAGTGCAGAGCAAACATATTGACACCACTTAAAACATTAAAAATGGCTTTGTATGCTTAAAAAAAAACAAATCCAAACCTTTCATCAAAATGTAAAACAATCAGCATATATAGATATGGTCAGGTTTTTAAACTTTCTCACATTGCTCTTCCTTTGCTTTCCTCAAATAAATATATTTTTAGAGAATTCAACAATTTCTGATATGCTTTGATTTCATTGGACTGACATTTCTGTAGGCAGCTGTAGAAGGAAAGCTGTATCAATAGCTCCGTGCTATGGATGAAGAGATGACACTGGAGAAGTTAAGAGACTTGTCCCCAGTCCCACTGCAAGGCCGTAGCTGAGCTGAGAACAGAACTGCAAGTCTCTAAGATCTCATCTGGTGTCAGTCGCTTGGTTTTCTTCAGCACAGCCCTTCTACACTGCTGCGAATATTTCACTGCAACTCTAGTTGTTGTTTATTTGAGTGCATTATCTGACCTTCAGTTCTTCCGCCAGACATTTTTTCATGTTCTTCACAGTGCTGAAACTGTTTCAGTGGTATATCACTCATGCCATTTCGTTACCTTTCAAACTCAGATTTATGATGGTCTTATCTATATGACATTGGTAACTAGCATTTGATGCAGTATGCTGTTTTTATAGCTCTATGCACAGTTTTGTGTCTATCATCTCCACAGCTTGAATGTAGTACGAACAACTGATCTATATTTTCACTAATTCACTGAAATATTACTCACAGGTTAAAGCTTAGCCTTACCATTGTGTGAACCTAATGCCCTTCTTAAAAAATCTAATTTCTAATTCATGTCATAATGCCATTATGTGAGTTATATTCTCTAGTACTTCCGTGTTAAAGGTTACTCTGCCTCTCCAAAGATTCCTTAAAGTTTGAAGTAAACTGCTGAATTATGATAGATCTTCAGAATCATATTAAAAAAAAAAAAAAAAAAAAAAGGAAAAAGCTAAATAACAAAATAACAACCGTAACCATCATTGTCTTCTTCCTTATAACCACACTCACATTTGTCATGAGTATACATAATATCTTGTAGGTTACTGACCCTTTATGATTCAATGTGAAGGATTAGGGATGGGGCTGACACATAGGAAAAAAAAAAACAAAACCAAAAACAAAGTAAAGACTTTTTGTTAGAGAATGGAATTATTTGGTCTATCTATTTCCATACCAGCAATTGCACACAGAGCTGCATTTGTCCTCAGCAATGATCTCAGACACTGTCAAAATCTGATTATCTCAGAGAATATAGCGTTTATGATTGCTTTTGATTTTTCCACAGAGAATTTTCAGAAAAAATCTGAGTCTGTAACTGGAATATCTCAAAGGCAAAAAATAAAATGTCTGTGAAGAAATAAACACAGGGAAAGTGGGAAAACTATGATAGAAGAAGGCAGTATGAAATGAGGATATAATATGCATTCGTTAATGTATAAATGTATATGAAAGTGGAGATCTATTTATCTATATTCTTAGTTGTACATGTGTGTAGCTTATATGGCTACACGTGCACACAAAAGTTTGCAACAAAGCTGAGAGAACAAAGCCAGTGGCACTAGATACTTTATTGGTTTTAAGGATGAACAGTTTTTCTGCAGGACACCAATTTTCTGTTTTTATCTGGGCTGCAATAATTCTCATTTCTGACTCCTTATAATAACAATTCTGATACTAACATATTCCTCTAGCAATTTATATCAATAGCAGACATTTTCAATAGCTCTCAAACTGCAAATGATTTTGATGGGGAAACATCTGTACATATTACTATTCTGATTGTAAAAGTCTCTGAAAACATTTTTCTCCTTAAGCCCTTTCCTTGTTTTTAACATTGGAATAGAAGTAGCTTAGCCACATTGAAAAAGTACTTAATCAACATGTAGTTAAAAAATAAAGCTGACCAGTGCAACACTATCAGCCCAACCAGAAGTGAGACTGGTCAGATAGTTATCAAAATCCCATTAACATTCTTCAAATAGTCCTTACTCTCCATTTTATGGTAACTTCTGGCACTGAATGAATTACGATTTTGAACCTTCTCCACATTTCATAACAGAAGTAGCTGGATTTAGTTTGTGGAAGAGAGGCAACTTATTTATGATGAGAGCAGTTGCTCCAAAAGCACAGGACTGCTTTTCGTTATGGTGGCTACTTAGTAAGTACTAATAAGAAAGTGAGTATGTTTAGATTTACAATGTGTTCTGAGTAATCTGAGACCCCCTAACCCAAAACAACTTTCTCCTTACTCTTAGATGTTCATCACTTCCCCAACATGAAATTTTCAAGTGTGACAGTAATCCTTACTCTTAACTCTTGTAGCAGCTCTGAGTTGCTTCCAAAAATCCTGATCGTACCACCATTCTTAATTTAAAAGGAATTCAGTACCTCTTGTTTCCTCTACTTTTGTAGTCTCTGCTAAAATGTTGAGCTGATACAGTAGACCTCAGTTACTCAACACTCACAAAGAACAAATCCGAAACACCCATATTTTAATCTTTCAGCAGAACAAAATGAAGAACCAGCAAATTGTTATTCATTGAGTTGCATCATTTCCCCCCATCTGTAAACCCTTCGAGCAAATTTTGAGACTGAAGTATTCCTAAAGGCCTGACCAGGATAAGATGATTAAGGAAATTAATCAGATAATTAATGTCAGATTGGATATTAGGAAAAAGTTCTTCACTGAGAAGGTAGTCAAGCACTGGAACAAGCTTCCCAGGGAAGTGGCCATGGCCCCAAGCCTGTTGGTGTTCAAGAAGAATTTGGACAACATTCTTAGATGTATGGTTTAAATTTAAGTTGCCCTGTGTGGAGTCAGGAGTTGAACTTGACAATCCTCATGGATCCCTTCCAACTCAGGATGTTCTATGACTCTATGATTAATGAAGTGTAGTTTCCAAGCATTCCAATGCAGACATTTGTTTCAAAATTTCAAAACAAGTGTAAATCAGTGCAGATTTTGTGTTTTTGCAGATTAATCTTTCTCTTAGAAAACTTCTTTATTCCTGCTCCAATCTTCACAGTCTCCACTGTCATGTTTTAGAGCAGCTTTTTAAGATCTGTAGAGAAAGATGTTCATGGATAGATATGAAAATAAAGTGAAGTTTGCAGTGAAATGTAAACCCAAAATATGCTTGGAAAGACTTTCTCACGTGTCCATTAGTAGATATACCTTATGGAAGGGAATATGAACAATTTGAATATCTGGACTACAATTTAGTAGCTACAAGGTATACTCCTCAGAAACATAGTATAACTTAGGCTGGAAGGGACCTCGGGGTATCAGTGAGTTTAATCTCTGCTCAAACGCTAACTTCAAAGTTAGATAAGGTCGCCTAGGGCCTCATCCAACCAAGTTCTGAAAAATTATGCAGATGGTGATTCGACCACTTTTCCAGGTAACCTGGTCCCAACTGTAACAACTTTCTTTGGAATTTTTTTTCCCTTATACCCAGTCAGAATCTCCATTACGGCAGCTTTTTGCTCCACACCTCTGGGAAGAGTGTGGTTCCCACTTCTTTCAAATTCACCGTAGATAAAGGAAGAGAACAATTAGAGCTTTTCCTTAGCCTTCTCTTCTCCAAGCTGAGAAAAAACAGCGTACTTGGCTTCCCCTTATATATCATGTGCTTGAGTTCCCTAAATATCTTAGTGGCCCTCCACTGGACTCCATCCAGTGCTGGAAAGTCTAAAACATGACTCTAAACTCCAGATACATCCTCAAAAGTGATTCACATTACACTGATGATAATTCAGGGGCTAACTGTTATTCTGCTTCATGTGGAAGTTAGAAGAGAAAAGCTGTTTTATTGCGCTAAAAACTATTGATATCAATAGATAATCTGACATTCCTAGAAAGACATGAACTGCCAGCTGGCTAACATTTATTTAAATACTCTGTGGAAGTAATAAAACTGACTTTGCTGCATGATTCTTCTTCTAAAATAAAAATTATTCTAATTCTTTCTAGTGGATTCATACTGAATCCTGTCTCCTAAATTGCAATATATAAGATGTTATATCATCAACCCTTTAATAAAAAAATGTTATGAAAATGCTCCACAAATTTAAAATGTAATTTTTACCACCATGTTTCTAAGGTCAAGAGTAATTTCTCTGTAAATAAGCATGTCATTTCATTCACAGATAGCAGTCAGTTTAAATTACAGCTAGAGAAAAAGATTATGAATATTGTCTCTCTGAAAAATTGGTGCCTTATTTACTATTGATTGACTAGCATTGATATAAGTTATTACTATGTGACTAAATAAGATCTGCTGTGAAGAACGCTTTCAAAGGAAAATATAACCAACAGCATTAGATGGAGAGGGTAATTCTGGGCTTAATTAAAAAATACCACTGAAAATTTTTGTTCACTGCCAACATCAAAGAGGCAATTATATACAAAAATTGCATACATACATAATTCCATATTTAATGTAATTACTTATATATGTCCCACAGTACACTTTATGGGGGTCATTTAACTGTTAATTCCAAATTAACTCCTTTACAATGTTTTGTGAGCATACATTTTTCAAATGTGATCTTTTATTTTAGTTTTTCAGGTTTGTACAATAGATAGAGCTTAATTTGCATCATCTTTTCTGAGAATTCAATTTTCCTGAGTTAGAGACTGCTAACATAGCCTTTTCATTGCAATTTATCACATTTGATTTCACATATTGTTTTGGTTTTGTGGGCTCCTGATATTGCTTTCACCTTAAATAAACCTCATATTCTTAAGGTACTGATATTAGGAATGAGAGAGAGGAAAAAGGAATTGCCTCACAATAGCAGAAAGTTGGCTAAAGGAACCAGTAATAATTTCTGTCTCTCAGCTCTACTCTGTCTACTGAATTAAATGCGGTAGGACATAATGTTATTGTGACTATACCTAGTGTTTTAGGGAATAATAATGCATGTATGAAATCTCTAAATTTTAAAGGACAGTCTTATAAAATCAGAAGCAGGGCTGTCCGTGATCTAAGAATTACCTCTACCTTACTGGAATTTCTATTCCTTTTTTCTGAATACAATGAAGAGAAAAAAAAAAAAAAAAAATTTCTAATGAAAAATGTCCACAGGAAAGATAAAGCTTTGAAACAAGTCTCATCTGAGATTCAACTATTTCTGTTCAGAAGCCACCAAGCTAAACCAAACGAGTTGCAATGCAGGTACTCCATAAAATAACCTCTTCTAAACGAGAGCCTTACTGAACTATCTATCCCAAAGTTCACCACAGTTTCACCTCTGAGTTCATGGAAATGATTTATCATGGCAGCCAGAGGTCTATAATGCATGAGAACAGAAGTCAGCCTGAGGGCCCTTGGCTATAGAAGCAAAAGTTCACATCTCAGGCTTGTTACAAGTCTTCTGGGATATCTGAAGACCAGAATACTCTAGTTTTCACTGTGATTAAGGCAACAAATTTCCAGTCTCACTTTTAAAAAATATTAGATGTTCAAATATCTGGAAACCCTATTTTTTTACCCAGTGTCCAAAAAACAGTTTGGATTAAAGACTGATGGCCAACTTGCCTAGCATTAAGAAAAAAAATACAAACTAACCCCCAAACAAACAAAAATTCAACTTCAATACATTATTATGCAGTGCAAGACCCCATTTTGATTCAAGAAGAACATATGTAAGACTCCTCAAAGTCAGCTTGAGTTTCATTCACCCATTATTTCTGAAAATCACAACATAGACATATGTCCGAAAACAGTAAAGAGCCAAAACAAAATCTTGCATCCTCAGTTACCTTTCTCAGCATGTGTGTAGATTTTACAAGCGCATGAAAATATGAGAATAGAAGAACAGCCCTAGCCCCACTCATGCATCCCAATATTCAATGCTGATGTGAAATGTAATTTCATTTAAAAACTTTGAAAGGGCTGCATTTTTACAAAAATTTTCAGTGCATTTTTGGACCCCTAGAAACATCCGTAAGAAGTAGAGCAGCAAGTTCCACAGCTTTAGATACAAGTAGTACAAAGACAGTAACTTCTCTCATCTGGTCTGAACTTTCCATCTCCAACTTTCATTTGATGCCCTTGTTGTTTTTTCAGAAAAGTCAGTCCCTTTCTCCATGCCTTTCATGGTACCTTTGTCATCTATCATGTCATTGTTTTTGCCTACAAAATATATATATCTTTTCTTTGCCAAGTCTAATGTCCTTTCCTCAGCTGAAAAGTTCCTATGGGTCTAGATGAACTCTAAGTCAGACAAGAAGTATTGAAGAAGTGTCACAGAACTGCATCTTTTGCATATTGCAAACCTTTCTTTCTAGAAAATATACTCCAGAAATAGCATTCTGGTAATCTCAATAAATATACACTTACAGAACCTAATCATCTCTCATTTGCAACCTTATGTTAACCTTTGATGTCCATAGTCTCTGTTGTGCTTACAAATTTCTCATCAGACAAAGAGGTGTTCTTCTATGGAGAGTGTAAGACTCCTCATATGAAGTTTCAAGAGAGAAGCAATTCAGACCAAGGAGTCTGACACAGTAAGGTGAATTGAGAACTGGCCGAACGGCAGAGCTCAGAGGGTTGTGATCAGCGGCACACAGTCTAGTTGGAGGCCTGTGGCTAGTGGTGTTCCCCAGGGTTCAGTTCTGGGTCTGGTCTCGTTTAACCCATTGGTCAATGACCTGGATGAAGGGACAGAGTGTGCCCTCAGCAAGTTCACTGATGATACAAAACTGGGAGGAGTCGCTGATACACCAGAAGACTGCATGCCATTCAGGGAGACCTGGACAGGGAGCAAAATAATGAACTCAACAAAGGCAAGTGTAGAGTCCTGCACCTGGGGAGGAATAACCTCATGCAATAGTACAGGCTGGGGATTGACCTGTTGGAGAGCAGCTTGGCAGAGAAGGACCTGGGAGCCCTGGTGGGTGACAAGTTGACCACGAGCCAGCAATGTCCCCTTGTGGCCAAGAAGGCCAATGGTATCTTGGGGTGCATGAGGAAGAGTATGGCCAGCAGGTCAAGGGAATTTGTCGTCCCCCTCTGCTCCGCCCTAGTGAGGCCATGTATGGAGTATTGTGTGCAGTTCTGGGCTCCCCAGTTCAATAAAGACAAGGAACTACTGGAGAGAGTCCAGGGGAGGGCAACAAAGATGATGAGGGGACTGGAGCATCTCCCGTTTGAGGAAAGGCTGAGAGGAGAAAGCTGAGTCTGTTCAGCCTGGAGAAGGCTGAGAGGAGATCTCATCAATTTTTATAAATACCTTAAGGGCGAGTGTCAATAGCATGGTGGGAGACTTTTCATTGGTGCCTAGCACAGGTTATGGGGCAACGGGCACAAACTGAAACTCAGGACGTTTCATCTTAATATGAGGAAGATCTTCTTTACTTTGAGGGTGGCAGAGCCTTGGACCAGACTGCCCAGAGATGTTGTGCAGTCTCCTTCTCTGGAGAAATTCAAAACCCATCTGGATGCATTCCTGTGCCACTTGCTGTAGGTGACTCTGCTTTGGCAAGGGCGTTGGACTAGATGATCTCCAAAGGTCCCTTCCAACGCTAACCACTCTGTGATTTTGTGATTCTGTGTGGGAAACTTTGGTCTATCCCTGCTTGTGCTGGCTAAGTATATTATTCTGTGTGGGCATTGAGTTGGAATAAGTAATAAAGTGTGTGTCCATGGAGACCAGTGCTGTGATTCCAGTCACCTAAACGCAGCAAGAACCAATGGTATCAATGAAATAATTTTCTTACTTTCTGAAAAACTCGCCTGGGTCAAAACTAACACCTCTTTTTCCCTGATAAAAGTTAGTGCTAAACTGGATTCCTGCATTGGTTGGAGAAGCTTCTCTATCACACAAAACAGGGGACATAATTTGAGGAATTATCTGTGAATCTATTTGTAGATTCAGCACTGGAATATGGCTCTATCAGGTTCACACTTTTTGTTTACTCATTTGCTTCTCAGACAGGGCTACCTGCATGCTTCAACCATTGCCATATGCAAATGCTTTGCTGGATGGATGGATGCTTCTTCAGGGAGTAAAAGGCCTTTTATATCACTTTCATGTCTGGCTGCACAGTGCAGTTAGGAAATCCATACATTCTATGAACCACCAAAGAGAAAGAATTAATTATTACTACTAATTTTTCTGACTATTATTATTATTATGGCCACACTGAATACTAGAAAATATCCATAAAAGCAAGTATTCTGAAATAGTTATTCCAAAACGGAAAAAAAAAATATTAGAAAGCCCACCACAAGACAAATGCCAAGGAATAAATTAATATAATTACTCAGATTATTAGTTTGTCCTGCTAATGTTGAAAAACCATCACTATTGATTTGACGGGAAAATGAATTTGAAATTTAAGGTAGCATCTACAAACTCGGATGTAGATATGTAAAAAGGAGAGTGAATTAAATCCTGGCACCACAGAAGTCAATGGAAGTACTGAAGTCAATAACAAAATTCTCCTGAATTTAACGAGCTCAATATTTCACATGCAGAAAACCAGGAGGCCATGAATTTCCATTTATATGCAGAGTTCATGCCTCTCCACAGTGCACTGGGAAGGAGTGGAAACATGAGTGTCCTATTTTCTACTGATCTGGAGATTACAGGAGGTGGTACATCACAAAATACTATCATGAGAGAGTGGTGTAAAATTTGAATGGATTCTATTTTAAATTCAGTATGCTAGAAAAGATACTGAAGAAGCTATTTTTGCACAATGGGCTAAATAAACAAAGTATGATACAATTCACCTGGAGTTTTTCCACTGTGTATATTTGGGTGAGACAATAATGTGCCCCCTTATGTGTAGTGAGATCACTGAAATAGTACACAAGTCCAAGTCCTAGATACTACTCTAGCCAGAATTACTACAAACCATGTTGAAAACAAACCTGTAGCCACAAAGACCTCATGTGGATTTGAAAGTTGGTATTCAATACTTTTTGTAAATATTGTTCTCTGCAGGAAAAAATAAGGACTGTGAAGAATAAAAATTGGTGTATAAACGAAAATGTTTTTTGGGGGGTCATAGTTAATTATAGTTTGTTTTGTTATAACTACTTCTCCATGAATATACATAAGCCTAAATATCCCATTATGGTTTAATTATACAGCCATTAGAAGAAGAAAATTGCTAATGAAAGCAGCTATGAAAAATGTATATCATTTACAAAACCACACATAATATACCACAGATATTTTCAAATATCATTGTAAAAAGATGACTCTCTGAGGATTTCAGCATTGCATTTAATAGCTTTTATACATTATCAAACCTTTAATTATGTAGAATTATGAGGGAGCTGGAAATGGAAACTCATTTGTGTGCCATTTTAAATTATACATTGGGCCTATTATAGGATATGAGGTGGGCTCATTCCTTCACCTGAGCTGTTGCTTTACCATCTGGATTTTTTAGTCATAAACTTCAAAAAATTTTCATTAAAGCATGACATTAACCTTCAACACAAGGTTTTCAGACTCTAGTCTTCTAACTTTGCGATATTGGCAGGCTACGTTATTGTCTTTAGCTTTTTCTTGTCAGTAACATTTCATGTAGTGACTGTTTGTCACCTGCAATAGATCAACTTGATCTTTTTTGCATGAACTGAATAAAGTCACCTGTATAAAATAAGGAACGCATATGTGGCCAATAGAAGCCCAGTACGCTCTGCTACAAGGCATATATTCCCAAATTATTTATTCTGCCAAAAAAAAAGGCAGGGTTTTGTTTGAATTTTGGGTTTTGGTTGTTGGTCTGTTTGGGGTTTTTGTTTGATGGAGAAATCATTTACTTACTACCAGACCAAAGAATTTATAGATTATAGCAAACATTTTGCAATGGTATTGAAAGTTATCAAAACAGTCAGGTAAAGACTTTTCCTTGCATAGATATGATGTTTCTATTGTAATTCCTTATTCTTCCAACTTTCCTTTTTGCCGGAAGGGAATTGCAGATGCGCACTAGAAAGAGAAGCATCTCTTCCCGCTGTGTTTCTGAGACACAGTGGCAACTCCCACTGCACGTGAAACTGAACTGGGGAGTGTTTCTTAAGTGCGTTCATAATGTCTAACAGGTCTCCCAGAGGTCATAATCGGAGATTGATTTTTGATTGTGATTAGGATGGGTATGACCAGACCAGATAGACAGGTATTTTCTGCAGCTTTGTAAGAAGGTTTAAAGCATTTCATTGGTTTCATAGGTGAAAACTCAGTGTCTGTGGGACCAGGAAACATCTGACAATGGAATTTAAGAATCACAGCTCAGAGTCCTCCCAGTTCTTGGGAGGATTCTTCTGATCAGCTGTGGATGTCTATGTCTGAGCCGGTCACACTGGACTCCCTTGATGGTCAGTGGATGCAAATAGATATGACTCATCTATATACGGTCCTTTCTGTGACCTGATTGGATAACTAATCTTCTTTACCTACATGAATGTGTTCAGCGTAGGAGGACTCTGGTCTGAATTATGCTTCTGTGTTGGGATTTAAAATATATAATAGTTGATTTTGAGAACTTCTCTTATCAGGGCTGATAATAGAAGTGCACAACAAGAAAGGAAGGTTCTTTTCAGTTACTTAAAGAGGAAACTTCAATTTCACAAAAAGTGAAAGAAAAGGAAAAGTTATATATAAAAAAAGAGATGTTTATTATTGGCACATATCACTTTTCTTTAGGGATATTTAAGGCTACTGTATTTCACAGATATCCATTACCAAAATACAGTATAGTTTTCTTTTCATAGACAAGTGGATACAAACAGCCTATGTATTTAGATCGAAACAAACAAATCAACAAAAAGAATTAAAAAATTATGGGCCTTCCACGAAAGCACTCAGTAGACCCAAACTGAAAAAGTCTCTTTTGTCTGATGATGTCTGTTGGAAAGAAATGAAAGTGTGTGTTTAAATTTTGCGTTATGTAAAAAACAACAAAAGAGGAAGGTAAGAAGTTATAATACTCTGATATGAACCTTTGAGGCGGAGGGGTAGAAAAAGAAAATTGGGCAAGGATTAGGAATAATTCTCCTATGCTGTTTCATAAATCTAAGGAAAAAAAAGCCATTTTAAAGAGCAGAAAATTGAACTTGAACAGACAAAGGAAATATTATACTGATTTTAATTATGCTATGGCATAAAAAATAACAACAGTTCACAATAAGTTGAGGAGCAGAGAACATGACACAATGTTATGTCTGATTTTCTGTTTTGCGTATGAATAGGTATAAAATAAGCAATCAGCCAAGACAAAAAATTATTTTTCATTTCATAATGAAATAAGCATAGTTGGTGTATGAATTTACTTGCTTCCTATATATTTTTGCTGATTAGCTAGCTGAAAATATATGGCAATGCTAATTTCCAACGGTCAGCTACAGTGAACAATAATCAATCCCCTGACAGGGAGATCTAAAAATGGGGACTGAGAACTAAGTTGTCTGTAAACACTGAATTACCTATCTGCCTTTAAAGTACTCTGAAGTATCATTATTCTAAAATGTAAGCAACTATTATGAAGTGGCCTGAGCAACTGATTCCAGAGATCAAAAATGACATGATCATGTTTAAAAACAGGGTTTTCCTCTTGTTTGGCCCTATTGGTGACTCAGGAACACAACGTAAACATCAAATAAACTGTATTCATTGTACAAAGTGTTTATTTGGTCTATTCCACATTTGTTTACATCACCTCAATGAAACGTGTACTTACATTTAAGATTATTTTATGTTACTTTAAAAGGGAAGTTTTGTCATAAAACTCACAGTTTTTCACTGAAATGCATACCAAGGAACCATTTGTTCCAATTTACCCTATAAATCACTGACTTTTGTAACATAAAGAACTGCTAGGAAATAAATGTGCTCATATACCTGTGCATATATTTTTAGATAAATTCCAAATAAATCAAATTCTTCCTCTATAGAAAAAAAAAATTGAAATAATAATTGTTAATAGGACGGAAATTCCAAATTACATCTTTTCTATCATAAACAAAATTCTTGAAAGCGTTTCAGGATGAAGTGGGTTACATGTCTAAAATAGGATATAATATTGCATTAGCTAAAGTATACAAAGATAACAAACAGCATTTTCAGACTTACCCAGTGCACGGTGCAGAGGAAATTAATGCTCAGGGCTGTGGCAACTCACACCACAGCTGGATTCAATTTCCCACCCATATAGAAGCCCTACTTAGGCAAATGAGTTTTCTAAGCAGGCCAAATATCAGCTTTCACCTGTTTCTGCTGGACTGTCAGGACTATTGGCAGTGGCCTTCTCCAATCTTCCATCTGGTCCCAAATGCTTGCTTAAATTTTTGAATGCTTCTTGCAGTCCTATTTTTCTTTCACTTTTTCTTATATGCTCCATCAACTTTAATTAAAATCTTAATAGGTGCATTTAGCTATAAAGTTGTACTACAGTTTTATTTACATGCACAGTATTCAAACCCTTCAGAAAGGTGATATGAGTCTTCCATCCATCCTACACTTTTTCTTTTAGCATAGTCCACTGGTTTGTCTCTGGTTTCTTTGAGCTCAGATGATGAAGCGTGTGGCAATTCACTAAGAGTGATTATGATTTTTCTTTTGTGTGAGTAGATCTGTGGTAACAGGTAGAGACACTGAGGATGAGCTGTGCATTCATTTGTCCCGTCTCCTTTTAGTAATACATGTCTTTAACCAAAATTTCTTCCACAGGTACAAGGGTTATGTTATTCCCACAGCATATCCAGACTGTCATGTGAAGTCTGTTGGCTTTGATGGCAATGTCTTCTTCCCACCGACCAGGACCTTGATCTCTTAGGTGACAAAATCAGTTTGAAACCATAACTCTCACCCTTTTGGCCAAAGGAGCTTTACTAGGACTACAGACCAGTGAAAAGCTGATAGAGCACTCTTTAATCACTGCACTGCATCATAGATGTCCTAATGACAGAATTTGCCAATGGACTTCATGTACACTAATCAATTTTCTCATGAGGTTGCTATTCTCATTATTATTTACAAAGCCGAAAGTAGACATAGACCAAGCTATGTTGCAATCACTCTGGTTTTAAACCTGCTGCTGATGTCTAATTATCCAAGCTCATTAGTGTCCTGTTTTACTAAAAGTCTTCGCTATGACCAAAATAGAGCACGGCATCCATACAGACCTATGAATTTATTGTTAGTCCAATTAAAGTTCTAACACTCTATTTAATCCAAATTATCTAATTACATACATAATTATAGGATAGCCTAATTATCAATACAGTTAAAATTGTTATACAAAAAACTTATTCATCTGTACTGCCCCTTTGCTCTTGTGTTGTGCTGTTTCCTAATGTTACTTGTACTTGTTATCATCACAAATTAAAGCTAAACTAAAACACAGTTCCTCATTCATCACCTTATGGATAGTAATTGTTACAACAGAGAAATAATCCCAATTCAGAGCAAGCCAAAGTGAGCTCAGACAAGTTCTGAGACCTTGCACTGTCAGCTGGATACAAAACTTGAGGTCTTTTACCACTAATGGTAAAAAATACATTTGTGTTTACTGGTTTATGATCCACATCACTTTCTATTTTTATTCATGTCAGACAAGTCATCACATACTTACCTTCTCCATTTTAAGGGTGTTCACCAGTTGAGATCTGCATTAATTCATAGCTAGCTGCGTTCAAACATACTCTTACTAATACTAGAAGGTGAGGACAACTAACCAGATATTTCTAAGTTCCTTGTACAGCTAACAAGATAAATATGTTCCTACGTCCTGTTGGCTTCATATAGCCACAGACAGCAGAACAATACACAACGGTCCAGATCTTATATGAAGATATATGTGACATCAGTGCAAACATTGCTTACAGATAGTTGATGATGCTCAGTGTATATGTCACAGTGACACTGACTAAATTTAAACATCTCAAATAGGTCAGATGACTACTCTAAAAATGCCTGTTTCTCTCACATGACAATATAAAGAAGTAATAGCTCAGCTGTAGGTGTCCACATTGTGGAGATGCGGCCTAAAATATGATGAGATGAGACCCTCACTAAACCTCTAATTCCAGCCTTCTTTTTGCTGGAGTTTACAATCTACTTTTGATTACAATTTAATATTCCTCAACAACATGCTGCTACAAAAAGAAACAGATGGCTGACTATAGGAAAACAAGTAAGTCCTTGTATTTCTTTGATTGCTGCCAAAAATCTTTCTGTCTGTAAGGAAAAAAAATTTTAAAAAACCCCAAGCTTACCCAAAACCCAGCAAAGATTTAGTGAAAAATCAAAGCAGAAGGCCATTTTATCCCATGAACAGCAAGTGAATATGCTGTCGTTGCTGGTTGTTTGCAGAGCTGGATGTTTGCAATATTCATCCCAGGATGCAGTTTTAATTTTCTTGAGAGATGGCTGATTGTGCATGCACGCACACCCATACACACAGAGACAGAGCACCCATAAAATATTTTCATATTTTCCATCCGTTGTATCATTTATCTTAATAGTTGTTAGTGCTGCAGTTTCCACTTTAACAGTAATCATGACACATTTGTTACTTGATTTATTTGAATAGCACTGTCAAACACTGCATAAACAATACTGTTCTGGGACCTGGCCAAAACTTTCAAATTGCATTTTAATATTTATGTGCCTTCAGATTCCATGAGAAAAAATACTGATGCTGGCTTGCAATTTGAACTGCTATAACACCAAAGCCAGAATAAGTATGCTTTTTCCTATAACTTGTGTAATCCATCATGATATTTCTCTAGCTGATCACAAGTAAAAAGAACATTAATTTATATTTTTAACAACTGGCAATTACTGAAATAATATTTAAGTGGAATTAAAGGATGCTTGCTGCTTCCTGGATTGGCTTTCTAAATAGCTGCTGATCATCTATATGACTTCACAGCAATGAATACCACTGCTAATGCTTAAAAGCAACATGAACAGACAGCATAACTTTTGGAGTTTGTTTTCTGAAATGTAATACCTATCTTTTAGTCTTTACTTTCTATTTTCCATTTAGTACCATCCATTAACTGAAAAATGTTCTTTATAACCATGAGTTGGTCATAAATTATCATTAGGACTACTATGTTTATTAGTGGTACATTTTTGATTAGCTGTTTCTAAGGGCAACAATTTTTTTTTGCAGCAAATAAGTTGCAACATCAGAATAACAATCACTGTAGGATATATGCTATAACAGGGTTCTGGCTATTAGTTTCTTGCTGCTAATGACAAATAATAAGGATATTCACAATGCTTCATTCCTCTTACCATTACTCCATGAGAGTTCAGAAATCAGACACTTAAACCACATCTTCATGTAGGTGAGGCTGGGCTTTCACTGGCTATATTTAAAAGCTTCTTTTTATCAGTGACCATCTGGATCTGAATGTGTTATGTTCTATTGTAAGTTAAATTATATCACTGTGTCTATCGTACTGCTTAGTGTGGGTTGCTTTATATGACAAAACAGCAATAGTAATTGCTCATTATCCTTTGGAATAATAATGATACTTATATGAAAAGAGTGTATAGGGCTTGGTTCCATTGTCTCTTTGGCAAAATTGTCAGCTGTGAGATTTTGGAGTTGGTACAGAAATGGATCCTCGTCTCTGAAACATGCCCTGCTCTCTTGTTGGGGCCAGCAGGATGGACCCTGATTACCCTATGGCCCAAGGAGCCCCTAAAGTCCCCAGTACCTTGTCCCCAGGGAGCCTCCAGACCTTACTGCCCCCAACAGTGATTTCCTTTCCTCTTTTCAAAATCTTTATTTTCCTTAATATTTCGCAGGATAGGAAACAGAGAACACATTTGTACCCTCCCCTCTCTTTTTCAAGTAGCTATCATGAAAATCAAGAATGCCAAGCAGTCCAGGGAAAGTCTAAGGAAAACACAGTCAGAGGAACATCATCGAGCTTGAGAAACAGGCAGATGGGAACATCATGAAGTTCATTTTAAAAAGACAGAAGTCTGACACTGGCATCATCTAATGTAGATTCCCAGACTGGGAACTGAGTAACCATGGAACAACTTTGAAGAAAAGGGCTGGAAAGTCCTGGTTGAAAGGTTGACCATGTTGGTTGTGTGCCCCTCCTGTCGTTAAAGCCAGCCACACTGTGGACTACCTTAACAAAAGCACAGTCAGTACATAAAGGGAGGTGATTATCCCTCTCCATTTACCACTTGCAAGTGTGCCTCTGGTGTACTATGTCCACCTGGGCTGCCCCAGTACAGGAATGAAAATGGCAAACTGGAGTAAATCTAGTTGATTGTCACTAGGATGGAAAGAGCAGTGGAGCATGTGGCATACAGAGGGCACCTGGGTTTCAGCACTGAAAAGGCTAAAGGGGAGTCTAACTACTGTGTTTCAATATTGAGGATGTCTAGAGAAGGCAGATCCAGGCTCCTCTCAGCACAGCAGAGAAACAAGAAGCAACAGTTACAAGCTGCAATAAGGGACAACCTTACTGGATTTAGGAACAAATTCTTCTCCATGACAGCAGCTGAGAATGAGAAAAAGTTGCCTAAAGTGATGTGAAATCTCAATCCACAGAGATGTTCAGAGTACTAGCTAAGGCTCTGAGTAAATTATCCAACTTGGAGTTAACCCTTCTTGAGCAGCAAGTTGTATTAAAGACCTCCTGAGGTCCCCTACAATAATTCCGTTTTTACAATTGCAGCTATCACCAAGAGCACACATACTTAGTAGGAGATGAAATTAATTGATTTCATCAAAACCAGATGGGGTAACATGCAGTGATGAAAGGTCAAGGAATTAGAATTTGGGAGTAAATTAGAAAACTGAATTATTTTCCAATGTAGTGACACGTTTGGTCAAACACTCCACAAAGGTGAGCTATGTGTATTACAGGTATATTAACCAGAAAAGGAGGATGAAAGAAGTTGTACTGCTACCTCCCCACCAACCAATAAATGAGACAGGGGATCTGGTGACCACTGACATGGAGAAGGTTGAGGTACTGAACAACTTTTCTGCCTCAGTTTTCAATGGCAATTCCTCTTCCTACATGTTTCAAGTCCCTGAATCTCACTGCAGGGATTGGGTGAATGAAGTCCCTCCCATCATAGGAGAAGATCAGGTTCAAGACCATCTGAGGAACCTGAATGTATACAAGTCCATGGGACCAGATGAGAAGAATCCCAGGGTCCTGAAGGAACTGGCAGACATAGTTCCTACATCAGGGTAGTCAGATGAAGTTCTCAGTGACTAGAAAAAGGGAAATATCACACCCATTTTTAAAAAAGGTAAAAAGAAGTAGCCTGGGAACTATTGACCAGTCAGTCTCACCTCTGTGCCTGGTAAGACCATGAAACAGATCCTCCTGGAAGATATGTCAAGGCATAAGGATGACAGGGAGGTGATTAGAGATAACCTATGTGGTTTCACAAAGGGCAAATTGTGCCTTACTTAATCTGGCAACCTTCTATGATGACATGACTCCATTGGTGGATAAGGGAAGAGCAATTGATGTCAACTACCTTGACTGCTGTAAGGCCTTTCACACAGACCCGACAAAATTCTTGCTCTAAATTGGAGGCATATGGATTTGATGAATGGACATTTAGATGGATAAGGAATTGGCTGAGTGGCTGAGTCCAAAGAGTTACAGTCAAAAGCTCAATGTCCAAATGGAGATGAGTAAGAAGTGGTGTCCCTCAGGGGTCCATATCAAGACTGGTACTATTCAATATCTTGATTAATAACATAGGCAGTAGGATTGAGTACACCCTCAGCAAGTCTGCAGATGGCATCAAGCTGAGTGATGCAGCTGATACGCTTCATACACTGGAACAGGTTGCCCAGAGAAGTTGCAGGTGCCTCATCCCTGGAAGGACAGGTTGGACAGGGCTTTGAGCAACCTCATCTAGTGGAAGGTGTCCCTGCCCACTGCAGGGGGGTTGGACTAAGTGATCTTTGAAGGTCCCTTATGAGCCAAACCATTCTATGGTTGTATTCTGTGTCTTATGAAATACAAATGATGCCATATTGATCTACAGACACCACCCATTTCTAATGCTTCACTGCTTATTGCCTTGAAGGGACCCACTCTGTTCAGTCCAGAAATTTTAGCTCCGTTTTGTCTTATCGAATTTGTGTGATTAAGGAGTAAACTGGGACTTCAGGAATCTATTCCATTGATTATTTTTCTGTTTCTCCATTCAGCTGGATTGAATACAGAGGTGTCAGAGGGAGTCCTGTGATTTGGACAGAGAAGTCAGTGAAAGCAACAATAATGGTTCATCTAGTGTACATATGTATATTTGTACTTTAACTTCTGCAGCATTAGTATTGCAGGCCAGCTGATATATTATTCTAGCTGCTAATTTGTCATGAGAGGCATTATTACCACTCTTGTCACCTTGAGCACCTTACATAATCAGATTGTTGTCTGCTGGGACAAATATATCTGGTGATATTCAGCAATTGTTATAATACAAAAATTCTCTCCACCTTTTGTGTTCTGGAAATGCTTATTTCATGCATTCTCCACCAGCTTCAGCTTATTTTCACAAGCTGTTAAACTCTTACTCGAGTGAAATGAAAACTCATCTCTTCCCTTCCTAACTCTGCTGATCCACAGAAATTTGTGGAGGGAAAGTAAATCTATTTTTAAGGTTGCTGTGTTTTGCGATTTTTATTGTGATTCTGACAATTAAAAGCCATAGCTTCTGGAATCATGTAATTAAGCAGTTCAGAGAAAACCTTGAAAATGTGATCCTTTAGAGCTCAAGAAACCAGAAAACACTGAAAAAGAAAGACCACAATTTCCTTTTTAACTTTCATTCATTTTTTTTCACAGTCTGCCTCCTGATGGAAATAGCAGTATTTCAATTCTATATCTCCTTTCTCCATAGGTCCAATGACTGCATCAAAACAATGTAGTCCATAAATCATTGTAGAAATGTCACAGATGATGACAGAATCAGATTCAAGAAGTAGTTATCAGGAGAATGAGCAGATCATACATATGGCTAATCAAAGTGTATACTTTACAGAGTTAAGGGCCAAAGTCTAACTACGATATTCCACGGCTCCTATTTTGGTCTAAACCTCTTTCAGGAAAATGGCACATTTGAGCCTGTATTATCTCTTAATAAATTACACAGGGAAAAATAAATTCTTGATGACGTTCTTTCCATAAAATTTTACAGAGTGGATCAGATTATTCATTCTCAGAATTATTGGATCTGCAGAAAAATTTCCAGAAAGCAATCCTTTCTGCAGAGCTCTTAAGCACCTCACCTTGCAGTTGTGCTTAACATGGAAGATGGCAAAGACATACATAAAAACATCAGCCTTAACTCCAAAAGGGAGTGATGTCAGGATTTGTTAGGGAATGTAACTTGCTTCCTTCAGCTGTGAATACCTGTCCTGGAATGTGCCTTCGTTGTGCTTCCTTATCCAGACAAACTCTTACATTGAAGAACTTAACCAGTGAAACCCAGGAGAAATTAATTAGTGTTTTTTTCCAAAAAACTGGAGTATTATCTCCATCTACTTTTGTCTGTATACACTGCTAAAATATAATAGACTTCCCTGCTTCCCAGAGAGGTGGGTTTTTTGAATTTCATATAGCTTGTGGAAACTCTTCTCTCATCTTTCCCTGAAAGACATACAGAGGGAGTGCTTGGATTATCCTCTTTCTATAATTAATTACTCTCTGAGCTCTGTTTACTGTTTAATTTCTTGTTAAAATTCATGCTTTCATGTATCTTGGGCTGTATCCAAAGCAACGTGGCTAGCAGATCGAGGGAAGGGATTCTCCCCTCTGCTCTGCTCTGGTGAGACCCCCTCTGCAGTACTGCCTTCAGCTCTGGGGCCCTCAGCACAAGAAGGACATGGACCTGTTGGAGCGAGTCCAAAGGAGGGACACAAAGATGATCTGAGGGCTGGAGCACCTCTCCTATGAAGACAGGCTGAGAGACTCGGGGTTGTTCAGTCTGGAGAAGAGAAGGCTCTGGGGAGACCTTAGAGCAGCCTTCCAGTACCTGAAGGGGCTGACAAGAAAGCTGGGGAGGGACTTTTTACAAGGGCAGGGAGTGACAGGACAAGGGGCAATGGCTTTAAGCTGGA
>NW_009626139.1:22148-39701 GCF_000690535.1 Cariama cristata | reverse complement strand
GTCTCTGCCCATGGCAGGGGAGTGGGACCTAGGTGGTCTTTAACGTCCCTTCCAACCAAACCATTCTATGATTCTGTGATTCTATGTTTCAGTGTCAAGAGAGAATATGCATTGTTCAATATTTTTAGTATTACAGACTTGGAACAGAGTTGATATTTTCACTTCACAGCAGCTAATCCACCTGTGTGTATGAACATCTAATCCTTTTAAAGATTTTCCCCTTGGAAATGTTAATCTGTGCATTTTATTATGGAAATCCATTAATTTTTCTTTACATTGTAATTAAAAACAAATAGTTATATTTTGTCATTGACTTGTTATCTTTTTCACAATTTATCATTTACTTTATCATATTATTTATCATTATTTTATAACTTTTCATCCTCTTGTTTTCTCTGGCATATTTCAGGCAGCATGTAGTTAAAAGAAATAACAGAAAGGACTTTCATACAATAAAAATGTTTGGACTGATCTGGCTCTTTTAAAGTTTTGTGATAGCATTTTATTTGTTTGTATTTTGGATTCTAATCACTACACTGAAATAATGCTTTTACATTTGGGGATAAGTCCAGAGTTTAAAAAAATATTGAGCTTTATATTTGCAGAAAGTTCTTGGCAACACAAGGCAACATAAGCCAATTAAAATTTATGTGTTGAAGACCTAGAGTCTTAAGAGTCATAGCTCATACACAGAACACCCCTAATGCTATTTGCTTTCTTTTGTAAATAGTGTTTTAGCTAAGTAAGGCTGCTTTTTTGAGTAGGGAAAACAACACATCTGCAGACAAATCTAAAACATTTTTATGACACAACAGGCTTATAGAGTATGCAGTGGCTGATAGAGAACATTACACACGTAATACCCAGCAAAAATGGAAATCTGCCTGAGACAATTCTCAGGAGCTGACTAAACCCTATTATTCTTAACACTAGGTGACTTTTCCACGGCTGTAGAATCTAAACATTCAGGGACATAACGGGGCTTTTTTTCATAAGCCAGTCTCCCAGCTTATTGCATGTGCAAGCCCTTCATCTGACTGCTAAGAGCTATAAAGAATCTCTATAGAGAAAGGATGCATTATCCTTAACTGGTTCCTCTGAAGTATTCTGTGCTGATCATTGACCTCACACCAACAGACCAGATCCATGACTTCCACCCTCCCACCCTCTTAACCAGCATAACCTCTGTATTATTTCCTTCAGTCATACAAACAAGGATGCAAAAGCTTACACCTGAGTCAACTCCTGTGTTTGTACAGGCAAAATATCATCTTCTGACATGTTACATATCTGCAAAAATAATCATCAAAGCTGGACACCTTACACAATGCAATCATCTCTAACACTCACTAGCACAGTCTGCTATAGATAGAAGAAATCTGTAAAAAACAAAAAAAGGAATAATTTCCACATCGTTAGTGGTAAACCATGTCATTCAGATAGAAGAATGTTAGATGAAAAATCATAGAGTAAACTGTTTTATAAATGCTTATTATACTAAATGCCAAGATTACACTGTTTTTTTTAATCAACCATTCATTACTCAGAGCTAATTACAACTTAGTTGTGATAAATTATGAAGATTAAGGTCACTGTGTAAGTTATTATTCTCACATAAAATGGTCAAGAATTGTTTGATCTGTTACGGAAGAGAATACGTACACTTGAATGCAAAAATGTTCAGTCAATTCTAAAAGATTCCGGTCTTCAGCTCTGCTGAAAATGTCATTGTATGTAAGTAAGATGATTTGTCATCATTTTGGACCTCTGCTTATAATACATGAAAAGGCAGCATTTTGTATTCAATTTATAGTTGCATTGAAAATAAAATACGCTTAACCTCAGTGTAAGTTGTGGAAAGCACCTATCAGACAGGGCAGAGCATTTCCTTATCTTGAATCCTGCACAAGGTCGTCTTATGGTGCAGGGTCACAGCTGGAAATTGCAAGTAGAAAATGGTGTTCACCTCCTAGCTGGTATCTAAAGTTCCTGATTCTCTGTGGTTTTGCTGAGGCCAGAGAAGAGCTAAGGAACTGTGTGGTGGATATTGGTAAAGTTTCAAGCGGAACAGCTGGACAGTAAGAAAGACTACTTTTAAACAGGGCATGAGGATGTGAGGAGTGCTACTTCCTCCTTCACTCTCCTTTCTCATCCTCCATCAGCTCCAGAAAAGCTGTACCGGATGGTCATAATGCTGTGCCAAATTTGAGACTGAATTTCTTTTGGTGTATATTATTACCTGGATTATTCAATGCATCATGAAACCCAGCAGGTATTGCGCTTTCTTCAGCAATAAAACTGCAGAATAATTGTGTATGGAACAGAAAAGCAGAATTCAGCATAAGAAAAAAAATGGGAGAAGGATCTAAATTGAAAGCATTTCCCAAAGAATGGAAGTAACATGTCTGGAGAACACGTTATTTCCTCATGTCAGGATGGAGAAGGGATTCAAAATGTGTAAAAGGCTCTGAATAGGAGAAACTGTGGACAGTGTGTACAAGGTTGAGTAAAACCACTGTAGCTGCTTTATGAGCTTTCACTTATCATTTCTTTACTGTTCTCTCCAGAGGGCATCTACACTATCCAGAGCATGACAATACAGCTGTAAGTAGTCATTGTAAATTTGTAGGTGATTGGTATTTGTGTTTTTTATAGATAGGTAACGTAATCTAAAATTTGTAAAAAATGACGAATCGTAGTTTTAACTTGGTTTAGGATAGTTAGGACAGAAGCACATCACTTTCAACTGAGGAATCATCTACAATCCTTCCAAAAGAAAGAGATGATGGAAGACAAAGTTAGCTCTAAAGTAATAACAAAACCAAGAAATCCTCAGTTCCTCAGTAGTAATTTTTTTCTGTTCAATGTTAAAGATTGATTTAGATAGAATGATAGACAGAATGAAAAGATAAGTAAGAAAAATCAATTAATGAAGCATGAACCTGTGATTCAGTCCCCGGTGGCATACTGTACCCAGTTTCCCACCATTCAGAGTGGGATTCTTCTTGCCTAATATTAGCTGTCCAAAAAATAAGGCATTTTGCCAATGCTAGCCATCTAGACTCCCCTTTGGGCCTATGGAGAGAGATAACATCTCTCCATATGACTTCTGTCTAATTGTAAAAGATTTCCTTTTCCAGCTTTGGAAAAGGAAATAAGAACGTTCTGTCATGTCCATAAAACACTTCAAGATTTCCAAGTAAAAGCATGACACAAGTTTGCAAATTATAATTGCCATAGTTATCATTAAGTGTTCTAAACCAGTAAAAAATTCAGCTACAAAGCAGATGCATTTGTACGTGTTAGAATATCAGTCTTTACATACATCAAGTGTTTTAAATTGCAGGTGGAAAATTAATGAAAAAGCAGAAAAAAAATTACCATTTTTTAATAGAAAACTTTTATTTCCTAATGTAATTCTATCAGAATATTTTCTAATGTAAAAAGAGGGAGCAAAAAGACAAAGAAAAAAATACACTGCTAGAAACGAAGTCTGTGAAAAACTTAATCAAATAGATAATGAAATAAGGAAAGACACAGTATCCTTAAGGGTTATTGAAAGATCTCAGGAATTTATCATGGAAAAACAGCAACAAACATTTCTAGAGGGAAATAGAGTAGGAATATGTATTACAGAGGAGAATCAGGAGAAACAAACAAAAAGTCATTTTCTGGAAACTTATTTGCACATAATCATTAATGTAATGATTGCTACCTAATGCAAATTATGAATCTGAGCTTGGAAACTGTTTTCTAACCCATGAATTGCTTTCACTAGATCTTCAAAGAGACACAGCTAGGAACCCTTCTGCAGCTATTGCAAAAATTATAATGTGAGTTGAAAATAATAAGAAAAAGCACCCCATGCTCAAATATTAGAACTGCTTTTTTGGGTCAAAATTTGACGGCCAGATAAGCCCGTTATGACCTACAGCTGATTGGAAAATTGTATGGTTACACATACATGCATCTATTGTTCATTTGTGTATACATTAGAACATTAGGTAGTGAAGATTACACGAAACAAAAGTATTTTAGTAGACTATGGAAATAGTAATCAGGGTTCTTTAGAGATTAAGAACAGAAATAAAAATAATTTCTTCATCCCAGAAAATTCAGAGTGCCAGCCACTCTGTAATCATGACTAAAATTCTAATGCAAAGTTACACAATGCTATCAGAAGAGATGGAGAAAGACATATGACAGTTAACACAACAATTTTTTCCTATGGAATTTTTTTCTCCTTTCATTGCCTACAAAGAAGCCAAGAGCAATTAGATGATCAGGTTACAAGCCTGAAGTTAAGTGGGATTAATCCAGAGCAGAGTTCTGAAAACTTTTTTTGTTTTCTTCTAAATGGGCAAACAGACCTATGAGGGTATTTGGAGAGCCTCTTGAATTTTAAGGTCCTAATGAACTGCAGGGAACTCTCTGATCTGACATCCTGCAGAGCCTCGACCACATTAATGGGATAAACTGACAGTAGTTAGTAAAATACATACAGGAGTGTAAAGGCCTATGGCAGCTATATTATAGATGCGTGAGTACTGAATGCTTGGCAACTATTTTTAAAACACACACTTGCAACCCATCAACAGAGGAAATGAGGTTAACATAACAACCTCTTCCCCCGTCTCTCTGTCCCTAGCAGACATTAGGTGAAATGCCTATGAACGCTTGACAAATGTAAATTTCTATATGATCTGGTACTTGTTTGTTTCCATTATCTCAGGGAGTAGCAACTACAGTACTAAGTTAAGGCCTGACAGTTACCCTGGAGGAAGAATAACAATTAACTCTGCTTCCAGCCAACACCTGAGAGAGGAAGAAAATTGTTTTGAAGTTTCTGTTATTTTTCTCATTAGCCTGTGCAATATGCCAGTAGCTGGATTGTGCAAAGAAGCATTTAGAGCCCTAACTTACTACTGCACTTAATCAGGGTAGCTGCACAGCCTGTATGTTAGTTAAAAGTTAAAAAGAGATAATCCAGATTTCAGAGCAGTTCAACTTTACATTAAATGAAAACTAATCTCTCTCCTTTTAGCCCATGTCATCGTGTGTACTGTACCCTTCCAAGCTAAATTAATATAAATATCCTTATGAAGGATCTGAGGATTTTCCCTTGCTCCTACTCTGTAACTACTACCTGTGACTGACTGAGAAGGGGAGGACAGAGGTATTATACCCTGAACGAAATGCAAGTGTCTGAGATTTGAACAACCTGGACCACACATAACTTTCTCCTCTGTATACCACATATCTGAATTCCAGATACATGAGACATGTATTTTAAGTTAATTTGCACTTAAAGAAGGAAGATCAGTTTGAACACAAAGCAGTTGCTCTGTGAAAAACTTTTCATGGAGATAACTGCCCTGAGTGGGTGGATGAGGAGGTTAGGAAAAATTGCGTATGAGAGGTTGTAACCTCAAACCTGTCTCCGATCTTTTACTCCATAACAATTTAGAAAATACCATTGCTTGGCAAAAATTCAGTTCATGAAGTTAATGACCTGACATCCGAGACCCGCTCATGATTAAAGAGAATAAAAACCAAAGTAATGTGCTGATGTAGTATTTTAATTTAATTTGACAGTCAAAAACAAAAGGATATTTCAGCTTAAACCAAAATAAGATTACAGAAAGTGATTTTTAAATTTTCCTGCTTGACAAAAGCACACTGGAAAAGTCTAAAAATTTGCATTCCAAAGTAGCATTTTTTTTTTCCATTTTCAGATCTTTTTACTTTTCTCAAGATATAACAGGTTTAATCAAATGTAGCCTGCAAAATAGTCACAGTGAAAAAAGGTAAGTTTTTTACTTTGAAAAAGTTAGAATAAAATATTCCCCGTTTTTCCTTTTTCCCCTCCTCATTTCTTATTACAATAGTGAATGAATTGGATGTTGACTTACTGATTGTTTTGAATTTCCCCTTCCCCCGAATGCATATTTACACAATAAAGCGTACAAAAAAACTCACTAATCTCCAGGCTGTAACCATCATGTGCAAATTAAAAACTGTGACAACTCTTTCAATATCTGACCTTACACATAGGTCCTGCCTTTCTCCTCAACGGTTTCTCTCAGTCTTCCCAGATTGTTTTGAATGAACCTGTCCAGTTCAATATCCTTATTATAGAATATATACAAATATGTATACACATATACAAAGAGCATGCATGAACTAGCCTTTCTGTACATACACCTGCTACTATCACTAAATGGTACGGTGCCATTTTAAAGAAAGTGAAGATTTGATTTTTGTTTCAGGTTTTTCCTGATTTCAACCTTTGAATCTTTGAAGTTGTTTGATGTTTTGACATATTTCCCTGTTAAGATTTTTTAAAAGACTTAGTTAATGTTGTTTAGCTTTCAGTGGAAAAAGAAAAAGGGAAACAAAAGAGGTATTAGCATAAAAATACACAAGGGGATGTAAATGGCCTTTGAAGTCTAACTTTAGTAATTCTTTCTTTTTCTTAGAATTAGATCTGTTCATTTACAATTATATCCCCCCAAGAAAGACAGTATGAAATTAATTATGATGTTATTTCAATTACTTTATTCATTCATTAGGAATACACATCTGGGCTAGCAGGAGTAACTGAAATACTGAAAGAGGAGTTTCAAAGACAAGGATTCTTTTGTAAAATAACCCGTATGTTAGAATAATTTTACTAATTATGCAATACTTTGTGATCATATTACTAAAGGTAAATATTGAAATAGTGCAGAAAAAAATATTATTTGTAGATTAATCAAGGTCATGTACATTTTGCCCTGCCTTTTTAGCTTACTGAGAATAATCTTTATGAGTTTTAACTTTTAAGTGTGACTAGTTTCAAAATATCATTAAAAAACATACTGATACACTTTCCTGTCTGGGTCACATGCATTTTCATTTAAAACAGTAAAAAAATCTGTGACTGGTTTCATAAGAGTCCACAAGCTCTGAAAAGCTCCAGCTAATAGTGATCATACAATATTCCAAAAGTTATTTTTGTGTTCGTTTACTTCTCTGTAACCTTGTAAGTGATATATAAAATACAGGTTAAAGTTAAAAGCCTGATTTAAGTCTTGATCCAATGCAACACTAGAAATTTAAATTATAAGAATAAGCAATCATGAAAAAAAGAAAAGTAAAAACATCTAAAGAAAAACCCAAACACCAAGCATTTCCAGAAACATATTTGAGAAAAAAGTATATTCCTTAACTACACCAAAACTTACTAAAACCAAGTCTCTTAAGAATAACTCTTTATTAATAAACATCTTTTATATCCAGTCAAAGCTGCTTTATTCTGGTTACAATGAAGAAATTATAAACTCCCAATAACTCTGTAGGATCAATTTTAGACAAGTTCCACTCCAAATAAAAGTATGATAGAGTAGATAAGAGAGTTTTTTTGACCATTATGAAAAATGTAATAGAAAAAAGATGCAGTAGCAATGTTTTTTGGGAGAAATAAATTCCCTTTATTTTTCTCTATGGCAAGATATTGTTCACTGGGAAAAACAAAACAAAACAAAACAAAACAACAAAAAAATCCAAGCCAAAGACAACTAAAACCAAGACAAAACCAAACCAAAACAAAGCAAAACAAAACCAAACCAACAAAAAACCTTCAACATGTGCTTAAATAGAAAGATACTTTGTAAGACATGTAAAAATATATTTAGACTTGGCTGAGGTATTTTTCCTCAAACATTTTTAATTACTTAGGTTTTCAGTTAAACATCTCATATGTAAAAATCATATTTTATTTTACCTAGTAAAGATTAATGCTTTACTAGAGAAGAAGATTCTCATTTAGATGCCCACAATTCAGTTGAAAAATTGTTGTAATATTGCTGTTTGACAAAATATTTCTCCAACATTAAAAAAAAATAATTAATATTCTGACCACTTCTATCCATAAGTAACAATTAGTTATCCAAAACTGAACAAGCAAAGCCTGAAACATCCTCCTGTTTATTTTTGCCTGAAAATGGTTTAATTTTTCAAGAGAAAGTTCTGATGGCTTTTAAAAGTCACAAAATTCCCTCTCATCCAGAATTGAGATTTAATAAATAGTGCTACGAGACTGCTCTGTCTGATAAATAAAACTTAAAATACTTAGAAAATAATCTAAAATTGATAAACTTATTTAATTGAATTAGTTGTTTCAATTAGGCATCACAAAGACAGAAACACAGTTCATTCCCTGGCTCCATAAGGCTGTTTTGAGGAAAAAAACAAAATCTGTATCAGTTGTTGAAAGACTTTTACATTGATGCAGAAGGATTTTGTACGTCAAGATAGATAACTGCTTGGCCTCCTGTTACTGGTCTTATAAATCCCTTCAGTGTTCGCTGAGTCCTGTGTGGCCTCTCAGACAACCTAGGACATCTCAAATGGTAGTAGAACGACATCTTTCGGCAACTGAACCCTGTTGTGTGCAATTTGGACGAGTTGAATCATTCTGCATCTCAAATGGTAGTAGAACGACATCTTTAGGCAACTGAACCCTGTTGTGTGCAATTCGGACGAGTTGAATCATTCTCCAGATTTAGTTGACTGCATTGGCTGCATTGTTCTTGACTAGAAAACAGTCTTTGTGTGCATGTAGGCATCTAAATTTGGGTGTCTTAATCATTAGGAGACTCCAATCTCTGGGTCTCATTTTTAGAATCATAGAATCATTTGGGCTGGAAGGGACCTTCGGAGTTCATCTAGTCCAACCCCCCTGCGGTGAGCAGGGACATCTCCAACTAGATAAGGTTGCTCAGAGCCCCATCCAGCCCGACCTTGAATGCCTCCAGGGATGGGGCTTCCACCACCTCTCTGGGCAACCTGTTCCAGTGCTTCACCACCCTCATTGTAAAAAATTTTTTCCTTATGTCAAGTCTAAATCTACCCTCTTTTAGTTTAAAACCGCTACCCCTCGTCCTGTCATAGCAGACCCTGCTAAAAAGTCTGTCCCCATCTCTCATATAGGCCCTCTTCAGGTATTGGAAGGCCGCAATGAGACCACCTCGAAGCCTTCTCTTCTCCAGGCTGAACAACCCCAACTCTCTCAGCCTGTCTTCATAGGAGAGGTGCTCCAGCCCTCGGATCATTTTCGTTGCCCTCCTCTGGACCTTCTCCAACAGGTCCGTGTCTTTCCTGTGCTGAGGGCTCCAGAGCTGGATGCAATACTCCAAGTGGGGTCTCACCAGAGTGGAGCAGAGGGGCAGGATTACCTCCCTCGACCTGCTGGCCACACTCCTCTTGATGCAGCCCAGGATGCGGTTGGCCTTCTGAGCTGCGAGTTTTTGTCTATAAAAAGAACAAAATAAAATAAATATATAATTTTTGATAAGGTTAACAAATAGTGTCTTAATGTAGAACAATAAAAGGAATTAATAAAGTTTGTAATAGATAAAGGAGATACTCTGAAGCATATGTATCTTAAAAACTCCAACTCTCTTAAAGACTCCTTCACATAAATACCTTTCAACCAATGTCCTACAGCTCACACCATATCAAGTAGCTTCTTGACGGCTTCCACATTTCAGCAAGTTTGTGTGTGCTTTAGTCATTCTCTAAATATTTTCTAAAGGCAGTAGATACGCTTAGTGACAGCCTAGACTGTTGTAGGGGATATAATCTCTGCTAACATTTAATTGCCTAGAGTCCGTGGCTGTTATTCAGAAAGACTACAGTGTAACATGTATAAAGGCAGCATATTTCTTATTAAATCTTGCATAATTTAATTACTTTCAGTGTTTGAATAATAATTTTGCACCTTTAAATAACAAATTTACCTCAGTAGCTATCTCATAAATATGAATAACATAAGTTTGATTTCCTTTAGACCAGGAGTGAAAGTTCAGGGGAAGTCTTTCCTTACTGGTGGGAGTAGGCTATTATAACGGCAGGGAGAAAGAAAAACAGAATATGAGGGAAAAGTTCAGCAAACATGTATGTCTATTTGAGGTAAATGGGGGGCAAAAGACTTTAAAAGACCAGAGCTTTTACTGATGTTTTAAATCCTGTTTTCTTTTGGTTAGGAAGATCCACTGTCTCTTGTAGTATTGAAGGGACAGGTTCTGGATATCACTGGATGGTGTGAAAATCAGTATATAGCCCTGGTGTTTCCATTTGTGTGAAAAAGACACAGAAGAAAGTTTTGATGTTGTATTACCAGTGAGTTTGCAATAGGGTCTATATTAGACAAATGGAGTTTTCACAAGAAGACAACTTTTGCTGTTGTTTGTGAGACTTTTTTTTATGACTACTAACACACTTAACACTGAACTAAAGTTTTCAGAAGATGGACACACATACATCTACTCACTGAAGTAGGTTCTGTATCTGTGAACTCTCTTGTTTTGGAGACACATCAGATGGCAGAGAGCTTTACCCAATATCCATCATTCATAGCAGCAAGTCGTACCAACTCATCCTAGATCTTAAGGGTGACTGACAGTCCAGCTGTTTTTCTACCATAAGTTAACTGCTTTAAGAGACTCTGATGTTCTTAATCTTCTCTTCTGGCTCATGCAGTTTTTTATCAGAGTTGAGTTGAATATTTAACGAGAAAGCTTGTAAACTTATAAAATTAAGGGCATGTGAAGAGGGTATTTGGGATTTGGAAGCACAGTCTTCATACAGAATCACAGTGATTAACTGTGGTAGCTTCAAGAGTTACACTAGTGTAATTATACAAAAGAATTGAAGAGGTCACTATTGCAGGTGAGGCAACAATCAGCAGAAAAGACATTTATGCCTGTACAACAAACAGGCTTCTTCCTCCCTTGGTGTGTCCTCCCAAATACTCTCTAAGCCAAGCAACTGGCAAGGAGCATTCACCACAGATGGATCAACAGGAGCTGATATAATACTGTATAGCTGAATCCATCTGGCATGTAAGTGTTCGATATGGTGTTTGTTAGCTGCTTACCAGATTTTTTCCCCTCGCTTCATAAAAGCAGGGAAAGGGTTTTCATGTCCACTAGCCATATTCTATAAACTTTCTTTGTAGCCGAGAGGGTGTTCGAGCAAAATGTTCCCATGCTGCTTCATCTGCCCTCACCCTCCTGTGTCTGAGTCACTTTCAGATGCTCTTGAACACTATCTCCACTGTAAATGGATGGCAGATTGTTTGGGCTGTGATTAAATTAGGCAGGCACAGGTGGCATCACCTATTGTAAGTTTGTCAATTTTTATGTCTACTGCAGCAGCTGCTCTTCTTTATCTTTTAATAACTCAACAAAAAGGAGAGGGAAAGGATGCGGAGCACATGAGGTGAATTACATGAAAAAAGTCTTTTCGGTTTCAGAGTCAGTATGTTACTTGTGCCATTGCTCAGTGACAGCTATCTTTCGCCTCTGGTCTCCATGAGGAGATTTTGGGATGAAAGGACATTAAATCAGCAGCAAGGAAGAAATGCTCTACAGTGTTTGCTTTGCCTTTTAATTTAGATTTGGTTAATGACCTAGGAAAATTTACAGAGCTCCATAACACAGTGTGCTATTTTAAGGAAGACACAGTCTCTTAGACACTGTACTATTCAGTGGTTTGGAAGCAATAACCCTTAGATTTCAGCACTGGTTTAGTTAACACAGAAATGAATTAACTCCAGTTCTTACTCTAGTCTTTTCACAGCATCATATCAATAAAACCTACATTACATTTCTGAAATTTTGGTCACGTAAGTCCTTTTTTAAATGGTCAGCATTCTAGCTTCATTTATTGTTTAAAAGTTACTACTATTTATAAACTTTATACCAGGTAATATAAGACTGTAAAAAGTGTATTAATATGTGTATTTTGTACATTTTTTCTTAATGACATAGCATAGGTAAATCTGCCTCCATAGCAAGACTCTCACTACCCAGTAAAGTTCTCATTCTTTACAGTTGTTTGCCATTGAGTTGTTCTTTTCTGGTCCTGCCAAAATCATGTCGTTTTCACTCTAGATTATGTTAATAAATCACGTAGCTTTCAGTTCCATTTCTACTTCCTATTAACAATAACACAGTTGGCTGCCTTTTGACCTTCACATATATTCATTGTACAAAAGATGCAATGTACATGCTTTTTAAAATTCAGACACAAGTGTGATAGAATAATTTGAGCCAACAGTACTGCACAGAAATATGATTCATAGACTAACTTATTACTTATTCATCAATTACTAAAAAATAGTTGGAAACCTTCTGAGAATTTTTCAGCATTGCAAAGAAAGGATACTATAGAACTGAGGAAGGACTTATGTGTCTCAGTTCTCATCTGTTTCTTCCAGCGGGTTTAATAAAAGATGTTAGCTCTCATCGTGTGTATGCCTATTCTTTGAAAGGGACTGGAATTGTCACTTTTTTCTTAGTACTTTTGGAACAAGGCTTTACACAAGCAGCTAGATTGAGGTAATATGGAAAGCACCAATTAAGATGAAATTTCAGGTGTTTTACTGTGAACAAAAAATAAAGAAAACCAGAAATACATTTGCAATAAGACTCATAGCAACAATTAATCTAAGCAGAACTCACTAGCAGAGGAAATACAGAGATGAAGCCATTGGGAGGTCACTCCAGTGCCAGATAAGAATTCTAGAAAACACAGTGTGGAAAGGATTTAAAGGATTAACTTTATCACAATCAGAGTGTGGTGGTTGTATTCATGAGGGTGATATGTACCTTTGGCAAGAGCTGCAATGGAATTTTGATGAAATCAGCAGACAAATGTGGGAGAAAACTGTATTCAGGCAAATTCCATTTGGCTTGTTCATTCAGAACCTGGCTCTAAATGTGTTTTAATTACAACCGAGAAACACTGTGGTGATCTTTTCAAATTGAATTTGAAGCACTTTTCCATCCTAAGTATTTGATTATAACATTGTGACTTCATATTTATATATTCACTTTACATTACTCTGTATGTTTGCAAGAAATTCAGGTGAAAATAACTTGTTAGAAAGAAGGTTACTTTTCATCAATTCAATCATTTAAAGATGATTTAGTATTTAAAAACATTTGGAGCAGTAGATGATTGGCACGAATTTTGGCTTATATTAACACCCATATCTTGAGTGTAGAGTCACTGTCCATAACATCTGAGCATGTCAGCTGATCTATACCTTCTTTCCCAGAAAGTTTGCTATGGTGGGTTGTTGTCCTGGCTGCACCATCCCTCTAATTTCAACAGAAATACGCAGAGATCAGTCCACTCGGTTCCTAGTAGACCTGATATCCCACAAATGTAAGACTGAAGCTGCTACCAGGTGTGTGAATCATTGCCACGGTTGAGCCTTCCCAGAATCAAAACCTTAGAGACTCTTCCAGTCTGGAATATGAAAATGTTCACAAAATCCAGAGAACTGAGGCTTAAACCTGTCTCTTATTGGCTCTTAATCTCATTGACTCCGAGTGAGATTATTAGAGAACAAATGAGATTTGATCTTTAATGCGGAAAAATACCTATTATTGAAGCAAAGATATGGAGTTCAGCTTCCAAATGCAGAAAAAAATTATTTTCATATTATTATCATTTGTTTGGATTTTTATGGTGGGTAAATACTGTTGTTGTCAAGATAAATTAATTAATTCGTTAATACTGAGTTGACAATTTATATTCCCCCCCCCCCCATGGTTGTACACAGAACACTGTAAAACAGAGATTGCTATGGAATAACAGAATATTTAAAAAAAGATCAGAAATATGAGCAAGTTTCATGGCTTTAGGTAACATATTAAGTACTTTGGTAACTCTCAATTGAAATAGCCATTGTTTGCTATATTCACTATCAGTCATCCTTTATTAGTAGTGCCTAAATGAAGCTGATGTAGAGACGTTAAAATAAGAAGATGAATAATGAATGCACAGTAACTTTTGCTTGTACAACAATGCATTTTGATATGTTTACTGAGTTACATTTGTTTTAACTTTTGTCATTTAACACAAGAGATAGTCCCAGACAAATTCTAGCTTTATTACAGGGCGCTTTCAGATACAAACTCCTCCAGTAACAACTAATTACATTCCAGTTACTAGGCCAGACTTGGATGGCTATGTCTTTTCTTATGTGCAATCGGTTTCCTTGGCTGGTTTAATGTCTACTGAAAAAGGCAAGTGAAAATGAGGATAAACAAAAAGTTCAATGTGTGAGAGAATTCAGGAAGTCTGATTTCTTTTTTTTTTATATATCAAAGTCAGATTATCTCTTAGAATCGTTTAGGTTGGAAAGGACATTTAAGATCATTGAGTCCAACTGTAAACCTAGCATGGCCAAGTCAACCACTAAACCGTGTCCCTAAGCATCACATCTACACACCTTTTAAATGCCTCCAGGGATGGCGACTCCACCACTTCCCTCGGCAGCCTGGTCCAATGCCTGACAACCCTTTTTAGTGAAGAACTTTTGCCTAATATCCAATCCGAACCTCCCCTGACACAACTTGAGACCATTTCCTCTTGTCCTATTGTTCGTTACTTGGGTGAAGAGACTGACCCCCACCTCGCTACAACCTCCTTTCAGGTAGTTGTAGAGAGCAATAAGGTCTCCCCTCAGCCTCCTCTTCTCCAGGATAAACAACACCAGCTCCCTCAACTGTTTCTCATAAGGCTTATCCTCCAGATCCTTCAACAGTTTTGTTGCCCTTCTCTGGACTCGCTCCAGACTCAAAGTCTTTCTTGTAGTGAGAGGCTCAAAACTGAACACAGTACTCGAGGTGCGACCTCACCAGTGCCAAGTACAGGGTGACAATCACTGCCGTAGTCTTGCTGACCACACTGTTTCTGATACAAGCCAGGATGCTGTTGGCCTTCTTAGCCACCTGGGCACACTGCTGGCTGTTGCCCAACACACCCAGGTCTTTCTCTGCCAGGCAGCTTTCCAGACACTCTTCCCCAAGCCTGTAGCACTGCATGAGGTTGTTGTGACCAAAGTGCAGGACCCGGCACTTGACCTTGTTGAATTTCACACAACTGACCTCAGCCCATTGATCCAGTCTGTCCAGATCCTTCTACAGAGCCTTCCTTCCCTCCAGAAGATCGACACTCCCACCGAATTTGGTGTCATCTGCAAACTTGCTGAGGGTACACTCAAACCCCTCATCCAGATCATTGATAAAGATATTAAACAGAACTGGCCCCAATACCGAGCCCTGGGCAACACCACTTGTGACTGGCTCCCCACTGGATTTAACTCCATTCAGTACCGCTCTTGGGGCGTGGTCATCCAGCGAGATTTTGTTTCAATGAAGCGTACGCCCATCCAAGCCACGAGCAGCCGGTTTCTCTAGGAGAATGCTGTGGGAAACAGTGTCAAAGGCTTCAGTAAAGTGTAAAGTCTAGGTAGACAACATCCATAGGTTTCCTTCATCTGCTAAGAGGGTCACCTTGTCATAGAAGGAATTAGGTTAGTCAACCAGGACCTGCCTTTCATAAACCCATGCTGTCTGGGCCTGATCAAGTTGTTCTGTACATGCTGTGTGATGGCACTCAAGGTGATCTGCTCCATAACCTTCCCCGGCACCAAGGTCAGGCTGACAGGCCAGTAGTTCCCTGGATTCTCCTTCCAGCCCTTCTTGTAGATGGGCAACACATTTGCTGACTTCCAGTCAACTGAGACCTCTCTGTTTTGCCAGGACTGCTGATAAATGATTGAAAGTGGCTTGGCAAGCACTTCCGCCAGCTTCCTCAGCACCCTTGGGTGGATGCTCTTGTTTCATAAAGTGCACTCTCTGGTTTTTTTTCTTGCTTTTTTTTTTCTTTTAATTCTAACTTTTCTCAGATTTTCTTATGCTTAATAATAATGTAGAATTTATGCTCAAGGTTTTCGACTAATTTTTCTTTCCATCTTCTACTTATCTATATAACAAATTATATGAGAATGTAATACCTTTGTGATGTCTCAGACATTTCCTCTAAGTTTGTTAAAATTCACAGACATGTACAAAACTTATTGGAGAGAGAACAATAGTAAATACAAGGATACTGCAACAGAATAAACATCTTTTAATTAGGATATCAGATTAAAACCTGAACAGCATTTTACTTGAGGTTTATAAAGTGATGGAACTTTGGTTTCGTATTTTTATTATTATTACTATTATTATTATTTCAAGATAAGAATGGCTTCTTTGGGTGGGGAAGCAGCCTTCCATTTCTCTGAATAGATATAATCTCTGGAAAGATGTCACAACATTGCTAGGCAGCCATTTACTTCTCACCTCTGCAAAATAAATACAGCATTTTGTCTGCATCAGTAGGCAAATATGGAGTTTGCCAAACCTCCAAGGGGTAAAGTAAGTGCAGAAACTTGCATATAAAAACCACACATCTATCAGCAAAGTGAATCCAGTGAGTGAGAGAAGGCAAGGAGTCATAGATATTAAAGGGAAACACCGACTAGATGTGGGACATACAACTAGAGAGCAGTCCAGAGCTACATTGGTATTGGCAAAAGCTCAGTCCCATTAAAATATCCCACAGAGTCTTTTGAGCAGGTCTTTGAGCTTGTATTCCTGTTGGCTCACTGATTTGTGTCACAGGACATGACATTTTTGATCCAGCCATAGGCATTCAAGAACTGGATTTACTCTGCTCTGCCTTTATGCAGCCAAGTGTTTAAGGAAATATATAAGTGCATGAGTGGTAACTTTAAACACAATGACATGTGTTAGAGGCCAGATCCAAAGCGTATGTAAATCAAGGGAGTCTTCATTGACTGCAGCTTTCTTTAGGTCAAGCTGTCAGTGTGGTATCTGACATTTCTGTTATTTGTCCTTTTTACAAGTGGCCTAGGTCCTACAGTCCTATAACTACATGAAGAGCTCAGATTTCCTTGGTGCAGGAGAGATGGGAAAGAGGTTTCCTAGTATTTCAGTTGTGGACAAAGACAAAAAAGGGTCTCAAAATCATGAATTTTGGGAGCTCCAAATTCACCTACTGAATCCAAATATGCCATTTGTAAGTAATTCTTGTGACTTTTTGCAAATCTGGAATTCGTGTTTTACAAGATGTGAATATAAATAAGCTCCTGGCTTGTATAGGCTGACAAAGCAAAGAAAAAGAGGTACTACCCTTGATGAAAAAATATAGGGGCAGGAAATATAAGGGTAAATACAAAGGAAAGAAATAGATTAAATTGGCTAGTCAATAAAGCAGATTGAAAATTAGAAAGTGTTCTCAAAATATTAGAACAATTATTACAAAATGAATGGTCTTGAATAGCTTACTTTGAAAATAGAGTGTTGTGCTGTTTCGAATGATGTTATATAACACATTGACTGTGATAGTACAAAATTTGGAGGTCCCAAGAAATCTCTTTCAAGACTTTTTTTTAACATTACCCCACAAAAATATTTCTGATATACATTTTACCCTTTACTCACAGATTTCACTTTAACTGTTCTGATCCAAACCAATGTTCCAGACCAAATTTATTTTACAAAAACGTACCAAAGCACTAGGTTTGATTCCAGTGCAGACTGAATATAAACATCCATGCCTGGAAACCTGTTGCCAAATGAGATTATCCTCTGGCCATCTTTAACTGAATGTAATATATTCAGGAAGGCTTTACCTGCTTTT
>NW_009626139.1:13603-22117 GCF_000690535.1 Cariama cristata | reverse complement strand
AGGAATGGATGACAGAAAAATCACCAAAACTAACACAGACTGCAATTATAGACACAAACTGGAACTATGTGAGAATTTCCATGACAGTTGGTGGTCTCAGGTTGATTTTGTGTTTATTTCACTTCAGTTTGTATTTCTAAGCAGTTTTTAATGTCTACCTCTTACCAGCTATACTGAGAGTTCTGTTTGGTTTTTTCTATCTACAGAGCTCTTTAAAAGTGCTAATTAAGGCAAGACAAATGATTAAGCACTGTAGTTCAAGGAGGGAGAAAGCCAAAGTCCACCAGGGAATCAACACCGAAGCTTACAGATTCTAGTTCCCCATTCAACATTTCTCTCACCTGATATCCTCAGTTTATGCTGTTTATATATTTTATATTTAATTTTCTCACTTGTTTTCTTCTCTGTTGACATCCATTTGTTACAATGCTTTTTAAGCTGTGATGCATCATCACACAAATATGTTTCATTGATCTTATTTATATGACTAGTATATGGAAGCTTTCAATCTGCACTTTAAAAGTCCTAATATTAACTAGATTCCCTAGCTCTCTGGGGTTTGTATGTGCTTTCCTGTCCCCACTAAAGACTTTAGCAGTCATTTGGAAAAAAATGGTGCAATTTCTCAAGATCCACTTTGATCCAGTTTCTTGCTTTGTTAGTATTGATCAATGCTCCTAGTCTGATGTCACTTTTTCATTTGTACACCTTTTTTAACGTTCCTTCCTCTTGGTCATATCATCAATACAAAATGCGAATGAGATTAGGCTTGGCACTAACTGCAATGACACTCCATTTGTCGTCCTACTTTTGCACAGCCTGGATCTATTCAACTTATTTTTTGTCCCCTTAACTATGCCAATGCTGAATCCAGCTAAGAATCTGCCACTAGGCTTGTGCTTATTTGTGTATATTCATCGTTTGTCTTTCTATGCAGTGAATCCTTTAGAAGAGCCAGAATATTTTTATCTTCTGAGTTTCTCCACCTTGAGACCTGCGTTAACACACTTTCAAAGACATTGACTGGGACCTTAAAGGAAAGAATTGTTCCTGCAAAGAAATTAAGATCTGCTCTGCAATGTTTCTAGTTAAGTACTCAAACAACATAAGGACATACGCTGTAAGGACAGGAGTAGACAGGACCATGACAGGAGTGTCTGTGCTACAAACCAATTCCAGAAGGGTAGTCAAATAACAGGAAAACCCTGCAGCTCATATTCATCCAGACACAGTACTATACCAATATACTTCTATGCTGATGGTGGACTACATCTTAGTAGCTCAGAGACAGGCCAAATAACACTGGTTTTGTCTGTGCTTACCATTGTAGAGGAGCCAATACAAAAAATATGGATGCTGACCACACAATTCATTTCATCATCTGAACTGACATGGGTCAGTAGTATAAATTCTGTTCTCTACTTGACCATTTAGAGGCTCTGGCAAACACAACAACTCTGTAAGACAGCTTTGCCATTCTTGTTGAGAGCTGCAGCTCAGCAATGTACTCACATGTTTGTTGGGACATTGTTGATATGAAAATTGCTGTTTTATTTCACTGAGATAAAATGACACATGCAAATTTTGGAAAGCTGAGAAGGACTTCTTGATCTAAAGATTTCTGAAACCACCAAATGAGTCAAAGCTGTACACACACTAATTGTAATTGCAAAATAAAATTTGCTTAAAATACATTTTAAAGAGGCACAACATTTCCACCTCTATTCCACAGATCCAAGCACATTTTGCAATATTACTTCCATTATTCCAAGAAATGTATAATATTAAGCATGCAATATCATAGACAGAACATGGTAGACTGAGAGGAGTTGAAGTCAGGAGAAGCTTAAAGTAGAAGAGGTCCATCCAGATCTATTTCTATTTCTGAGACCCTGAAATAGTGGTCTTATTAAAAACACATAAAGCTTGCATAAGACAGAAGGGATATTTTATTTAAATTAAATACTTAATAATAATCTTACTTAAATAAATGCTACCTGCAAGTACTGACAGAGATCCATCTCTCCTTGGGTAAGATGTTGTACATATGTCTGTGTGAGGCTACATATAAGAAAAAGGGGAAAACTGTTAATCCCAGAAACTAAATCAGATAAATACAGTTAAATGGAAACCAATCATCATCTTTACAATTCCCATTTTACACCTCTAGATTGAAGGCCCGGAGCAGTTACGAGGTGCCGGAAGCTGTATAGCAAGTCTGAGGTAATACTGAAAATTGAGCTCACATACAGAGAATATAAACCTTGCACTTTGCCCATCGAATCTGCCTTTGTCTGACTGAAGCAGGAGAAGCCGCAGCCTCCTCAGCACTTTCAGACTCTGACTTCCTTGAGTTTCTTGTACCGACTGCGTACAGCTCTTATTTATTTAACTGTCCAATGGCACTGCTTCAATAAATGAACAGAAACAGACAGAGAATCACATCAACTTAGCTCAGTGTAATTCATTCAAGTAATGAAGCAATTATTTCCAGGAATACAGATTCAGTTAACCCCTCTGAGTTCCCTTCCATCCGCAGAGACACCACCAGCACATACACCTATAATATCTTTGTCTCTATTTTACATCATGTCAAAAGCAGTAAAATATTGAGCAAACACATGATATAATTGCTGTGAAATTACATTATGAATAATTAAAGTGAAACTTTTTTTTTTCTATGGCAATTCATCACCATTTTTACCTTTTCTTTGATATAGATAGAATTAGAAAAGAAAAAAAAAAGATCAGAATGGGGGATACTTCTGTCATAGGATTGTAATGCCAGAGTAGATTAGTGGCAAATCTCCAGCAGAGGGCTATAAAAGTCTTACTCAGGGGTTTCCTCTTGATAAGTTGTCTGCAATATAAAAAGAGTAGAGTTTTTTTCAGTAGAATTTTGAGCAATGGCATAAATTCCCTTGCAGTGCTCTCAGGCAAAAAGCACAGGGTGATAATTTCCACACATGCTCTCAGTATGATAATATATTATGTAAGAAGGGACTTTGTGGAAAATAGAAATAGTCTTGCAGGATCTAAACTAGCCTGTTAATACAGTAACATTCTCAGGGAAACTGAGAGCTGGGGACATCTAAGCCATTTAAAATCCCAAAATTGACAACTGAGAAGGCTGATATAGGAAAATATTAACTATTTCAAGTTAAGCTTTGCTGCAGTTTTAGCTTTCTAAACCTTAAGTGTCTAGTCAAAAGGAGACATAGGCTCCCTGCTTTTCATTTGAGAGAGAAAAATACCTCCAGAGGTGATTCATCCAGCACAGAGATAGATGTCTGAGACAATTGGGACCTTTTATGGAGATGCCTTTTTTTTTTTCAAGGAGGACTGGATACCAGCGCATTGGTCTGATAACTTTAGGCAAAAGAGCTCCTATCCCTTAAATCAGATTGAATTCATACTCCACAATTTTGCCATATCAGCTGGCAATGTTGCAAAATAGGGATTTGTTTTTATTTTTCTACAATATTTTTCCTGCATTACTGAAGTAGCAGCCTGTGTGCCTCTTTATCTTTGATGCTCCTTAGTCTCTTCGTGACTGCATTATTGGTAGAAAAATTTTGAGTCTACTACTCTAAACAGATTACTGGCCATAACAAGAAAAACAAGATGACAGAAAACAGTTTTGTATATGAAGCTTAACATTTATATTGTCTTCTCACTAGCAAAGCAAACTATCTAGGCTTCTTACCCCGTAAGTAGTTTAATACCCTATTAAGTAGGATGTTTAAAAACATGCATATCTTCAGGTGCACCCTAAAAAGTTATCTTTTGGAATATGAAGTAACAGTATCAGGAAGGAAGAAAAGCTAGTCATGGATAAAGTGGAAGATGTAACCAAAATGATGGCATCCAACCTTTGGAAGAAGATATTTCTAGAGGCATTGAGTCAGAATAGTGAGAAGAACAACTCTAATCTGTTTTTAAGTTGAAGTTTGGAAAAACTGCGGCCGTATAACATGATTTCTTGCCATAACACATGATTTTACCTTTTGAGTCAGGAAATCTTTCTGCTCTGGCATTCCAGCAGGTGATAGTAACAGACTTTGATGAGCTCTGCCAGCCTCTGAGAAACTTTGCGGAAAACTTTCTATTGAAAGACTGCCAGTGTACACGTTACTGCACATAAGTAAATCCAAGAGCCATAGGATCTCTGGCAGGCTTCTGAGTTTTTTTCCAGCAATAAGCACTTTATTTTCTTTAAAAAGGATACTTGTGCTAAATAAGTATTAATTTCAGCACTTCTGCTCACAGTAAGTGGTTCAACCCAGGCCCATCACAGATGTAAGCTGTATTGGTAAGTAATACACAAAAGTGTCTGACTTCCAATTTACCTCTTTTCTTTTGAGTCCTCTTTGTCTATTTCTTAGATCTGCCGGTGAGGCATAAAAAAGTCTTTGAATGCCACAGTAGTTGGCTATTATGACAGAAAAGGCACATGCTCAAGTTGCTGGAGTATAGGCTGTAAAACCCTTCTGAGATACTGTCTAGGTACATACTCGCACACTGATTTAGGAAGGTGGCTAGAAGGAAGCCATTCTCAGAAAATCATAACAGTCAGGAAATGAAAAAGTCAGATTGAATCATCCAGTCCATTACTCTGAAAGTGCAGGATTGGTCATAGAATACATTTAAGCCTTGTCTAGTTTGAAGGGTCACCAAGGTTGACACTTTCTTCCCAGGGCTCACAAAGATGAACAAATTATCTCAGCTTAACCAGTTACTAGGCTAGGTGAGCCACAGTGACTGTCCATGTGTGTCCTATTAGTCAGACTATCACAAGCTAATTTAATTTAGCTTTAGTCCAATTATCTCAGATTAGCTACAAGCTAAGAACATGCACAGACAGTTATGGTGCCTCAAGTGACGTGCAATACTTTGACAGTGGATCCAAGCCCTCACAAGACTATTCTTAAGGTTACTCTGACAGCTGGATTTTCTTGATGATTTTTTATGTTCTTACCCTTATTTGTTTTACAAGGTAAATTTAAATAGATGGTTGCAAAGTTTTACAAATCCTCCCTCTCTCAAATAGACTTGCATCAACTCTAATCATTAGTTGTATTAACATACTACTGCACTGCTAGGTTTTAGCTTGGGATTCCGTTCTTTTCTACAGGATATATTAATCAATGGAGGGTCATGGTAAAACTGGAGACCTTACACACAGTCTTAACTCCTCTACCAACAGTAAAGAGAAGGAGTAGAGCAAAAACAAGACATGAGCACTTCTAAATGTAGGCATAGTTTTAGTGACTGTATTGAGCACATTAATTCCTTCTCAAATATGAATGGATAGTTATTACCATTTGGTAGTGTTTGCATGGCTTAAAACTCTTCTCACTTTCTAGATATGTGTTGCAAAATACCACAAGTCAAGAATAAAATGATGTTTTCTGATGAATTTAGAAGTACAGACCCAGATGCTTTCTGGGAAAATGGTTTCCATTTAAAACAATACTTTTCTACAGGAAGTACAGCTTCTGCTCAAATATTCAATGTCATAAACTTTTCTCATATTTTTCTGGAAAATATTGTTAATTTTTAAAGATTACAGTATTATTTCTATTGACTGTTAGTTGTGGTTATGACTTTTCTGTCTTTATCAAAAAGCAGTCATTTGCTCAACCTGAAATTTTAATAAATAATTTTATTTCAATAACAATTAATAAAAAATATTGATTAACTACAAGGAATAAAAATTAGTTTTGAAGAACAGAATACTTTGTTCCTAGTTTTCTCTCTGTTCTCTGAGAAGGCAGCAGTTCATCACAACAAGAAAAAACAATGTCACTAGGAAATAACACAGTGTTAGCAGATCATTCCTAAGAGGAAATCTTCACTACATTCAGTGTATAGTCAAATAAATCTGGGAAAAATATGAACAAATGGATGGTAAAATAAGTAAATTTCAATATAAAAAAAAATCTAGAAGATTCTGAAAGTATCTAACTACTAGATGTCTATATGATGACACAGACAGTTTAATAATTTTCGGGGTAAGATAAGGGTTCAGGCTCCATCCAACATGTTATTTGTTTTGCTGCTTGTTTTTATTTTTTTATATAAGTTCTCTGCTGTTCCCAGAAAAATTAAAATACCATACCAGTAAGTACCAGAAGATCAGACTTAGAAGAAAAAGGCTATAAACCAGGATCTGAGACCTATGTTCAACTTTTAGAGGATGGAAGTGTGTAATGGGTCATCATCGGGCACATACAACGTATTCTTCAGTTTTTTAAACAGCAAAATTTTTCAAGTGCACTGGTTTCCCATCAGTAGTACAACTACTGAAAAAGAGAGAAAAAGCACCAGGGCACATTCAGACAGTGAATTCCTGTTCTATGTGCTGTTTTGAAAGACTCTCAAAAAAATATTTCTTCCCATCCCCTTTGTTAATTTGAAATATTTGCAATAAGATCTTCTTAAAATGGAGGCATTCTCTAGCAGTATTTAATTTACAGATAATTTTGACAATTAAACCATCAGATGTTTCAAAAGAAGAGCACAGATCAAATGGATCCATAGGAAGGATCTTTCTGGCACCTGGACAGCAAAGCATCAGATGAATACAAGTGATGGGCTACAGTCATAATTCTAATCTTTCCCACTGTGCTGATGAGGTAATAAATAAAAAGTGTGCTCGAGAATCTCATCCCGATGACCTTAAATCAGCTTTTACTAGAGCACTCTGAAACGTTTGGCTTCAGGACTTTATTGTTATTTCATCTCTTCTGGACCCCCAGCACCATCTAGCTGGATGTGAACCAATAAACATATAGTCCAGTAAACTACATCACTAGTGCAGCACCAGATGTTTCATGAAGCCCTTGGAGAAGGCAGGTGTGGAATGATTGCTCTGCCTCTGCTGGTCTCGGCCTGCTCTGTAAAATCAGTAAAAGACTGATTCATAACACCAATGTCCATTGAGCAGTGAACTGCCTGTAGTGATGCCCATCTCTCTTGAATGAATACAGTTACCTTCATGAGGTCCTCTGTCACTACCCCTTCCTTTTCACCCTATATAACTATGCTTATTACCATCAAACTTCATTTAATATTGAGAAAAAGAGATTGGAGAAGATACAGATTTCTTCTTGGTCTTCTTTGGATTTAATTACCATGAGTAGTTTCTTTTCTCATCTGCAGGTTTTAGTGTCTTGCTGTTCACCCTAATTTCCATGTCATCTTGTAGGAAAACTGTTCATTTTCAGGGTATGTGATGCTATGAAATAGATTTCAACAAATACATGAATTTCATAAAAGAATTTGCATGTATTCTCTTGTTGCATCTGTTTTTTTTGATATGATAAATACATATCTCTCATCTGAGACTTTATTCTTATCCCACAGTGCTTTCTAAGCATCATATGCACATCTTCCGTGAGGAACTTGTTTTATTCTCATTTGTCTAGGTTTAGTAGTTATTTTATCAACAGTAGATTTGCTACCCAGACACAAATAAACACTCATGGTGGAACTGCAAATTCAATAATCAAAGGAAAACAGTAGTGTTTTCTGCAATCCAGGTTTCATATGAAACTGCCGATTGCCCACTGTTCTGCCTTCCCTGGAGATCTGTCAAATCAGTAACATGTCCAAGTGATGACAAGTAAATGTTATTTCATACTTATCAGTCCTAATTCAAAAGGCCTGACCCAATGGCCAATGAAATCAGTGCTAAGGCACTCATTAATTTCAACGTGTGTTGAATAGGTATCTCCAATTAAACTGTATCATATTTTAAGCTCTTTAAGAGTGCAAATATATTGTTACAGCACAACTAAATCAACAACCAGAATTTCCAAGTATAGAGATGTTCATCCAAATACCAAGTGCTATATTTTGCCACTGAGATAATAAAAGCTGACTGTGCTTGGCAATAATAGCAGAATGCACCTTGCAGAACTACGCTTTTGATCCTGTAAACAGATTTCTCTGTGAATGCCATAGTCTAAGAGTTACACAAGGGAGCCTGAGTTAGATCAGGTATAGAAAGCATCATAAATATTCTAGTCTAGTAGTAAGAATAATCACTTGGAGTGGGAAACCTTCCTTTCAGTGTTTGTGCATAAACAGAGAGGGAACCCCTGGTCTTCCCTATCCAAAATACGCAAAATCACTGTGCTACTGCATTAAATGAGACAGGTTGTGTATATATTTTGTGAGGCCTGATCTTGTTGACCCACCTTAAAGCATGGATAATTCACCTATTTAACAAAAGAAATTATTGGATCTGTAGGCACTCATTTATCAGCTGGGTGCTTGGTTTAACAGGTTAAGCATTTTTGAGATTGAAGGGTTCTGAATTGTCAGAATTTTAAGACATCAAAACCTTACTGGAAGAAACTTAGACCCTTCTAATGTGTCTTCTGAGTTCCCCACAGCTAGAAACTCCTACTCAACAATTGTCTTCCAGACATCACATTTCACCATAGTCTCACTGCACTGTTTGAGAACTCAGCACCATAATTATGGTGAAATGCTGAATATTTTGCA
>NW_009626139.1:0-13572 GCF_000690535.1 Cariama cristata | reverse complement strand
GAATGCCTACCTAGTCTAGTCTTTCTTTTCAAAATAATGTTTTCTACATAAAATGTGATAAATGCAATTTGTCATGTTAGACAATAAAGAATGCTAGAGTTCTTTGGTTTTGCAGTTCTCTATATGTTACATTAAAATGAAATATTATTTAAAGTTCACATGATTTAAATCTCTGCAAGTTTAAAACAAATGAAACAAAGAAACAGAAATGGCATTTTACATCACGTAACAAATAGCAGAAACAAATAGCATGTAACACCATTTTTACCATCCCTCCAAAAAACAGATCAATAATAAAAATGTACTTCATATTTATGAATAGCTATTGCTGTAATTTATTTGGATATAAAATCCATATTTCAGTCAGACATTGGGGCAAAGGCACTTCTTAGGGACAGCATACAAACTTGGTGCGGTAGTTTAGGTCTGATCATGGAAAGGTAATTTTATGTTCATAAACTCTAACATGAGCCATACCTCTTCCTCATCTAGTATTTCCTAAGGGAGATATCAACGCTAACAGTAAAAGAAGGTAGATTAGCAACAATTTGGATCAATATTTCTCCAAGGCATCTGGTGAATAGCAGAGGCCTAAGGCTTCTAGAAAACAGAAATTCAATAACTCATTTCTTATTTCTGTCCTCAGATACTTTCATGCTTTTTCCATCCCTTTCCTCCTCTTCCTCTGCCACTTTGTTTTCTATGGTGATTCGTTCACAATCTCTCTTGTTCTCAAAAGTTGTATCAGCCTTCTGACAATCAACCTATTACACAGATTTTTATAAATCAAAAAAACCCCACACTTTATAATCCTGGAAGTACTGCATGGTATTTCTGAGACAGAAACACAGATGAGATCCTTAAATTCTAACTGATACAAGATGTTTTAACATAATGCTGGCCATAATATTTCCCTGTGCTTCTTTCTTGAGATGAAGAAAACAGGTTAACACAATTAATGCTACTTTTATATTCTGTGTCTATAGTTAAATAACTGCAGAGAGATTATTAAAATAGCTATTCAAGCTGACCAAGAGAGTCACAAAGCTGACATTTCTGCAGTTATTTTATTATTTGTGCCAGCACTTCATTATGTTTCTTACGAAATAATCATATTTTCAATAACCAAACTCCATTTTGGGATGCCTGGGCACCTCTGACATTGTATGAGACTATCCAAAGTCACAGCAGATGTTGTTGTGCTAAGTTTAAAACAAACAAACAAACTTTCTGAATGCCGTTGCACATTTGGTTTCAGAGCAAAAGGCAACTATTGAGAGTAGTTGGCATAAAACTTTCCCAATGAGTATGTCATTCTATCTTTAGCAGTCTAAAAATTTCTTACACATTTTTCAGAAGACTCTGGGGTTTACCACAATTGGAAACAGGATGATGGATTAGAGGGACAGCAGTCTGTATAGTTATATGCTTATTCCTCTCTTGTTTGTTTTTTTGGGTTTTTTGGGGGGTTTTTTGTTGTTTTTTTTTCATATCCCAAAGCTCAGTATCTTCCAAATCAGAGTCTAATATTGCTTCTGTCTCAGTATTTTCCTAAGCAAGGCCGCTCAACATGAATTGCTGCTGTGACAGTCGGAAATACAATAACAATTTTGTCAGAAGTTCAGCTGCAGGAGTTGTGATTCTGAAAATATAACCTGTAAGGGGTCACCAAAAGAAAGGATTCAATAACGCTATTTCTCAGTTCTTCAGAAATATAATTTAAGAGTTTTATTCTACTTTCTTGATAAAATATCTTTTTATTAGTGCTCACTAACTCTTGATTTCAGTTAAATCTGTTATCACATGGTTATTTAGTGCTTAGTTTTATTTATTGATTGGTTAAACTCTATGAACAATAGCTTCTCTTTTTATACAACAAAATCTTTCACAGAACGCCCTCACTTTTCACAGATGTTTTATTTTTCTCCTTTTAAAGCCAACTTTATTAAGCCCATTACCAAAATGGAAACTGAATTAGTAAGTGAAATCATTAGACATTTTTCATTTGCTGAAAGCTAGCTATTCAGTAAAGATAACTCAAACCTAAAATTTTTTGAAAGAAGTTTGTCATTTTACTTTTTAAACAAAATTAAAAAAATCAATACTTACTGTTTGCCTTAGCAATATTTGGACATCTCTGTTCCTTACTAAAGGTTTCCTCCAAAGTTTGCAAGCTTTCGGAGGTAGGGATCATCGATACATCCTGTGTTGCTGCACAAATAGCAGTAAACATGGTAACGCTTCTGGACTGTGTTCCTAGAAACAACGCAGTACATGCTTGAATGGTGTGTCGGGAATGTAAAATTGTGATTCCACCGTCACTTCAACTTTGTCTAAGTACCAGGAGATGTTGAAAGGATATTCTCCAACCTATACTTCTTCCTACATACTCACTTACTAGATGCTGTTTCACACCACTCCACCCTACTTTTGTGCCAGTAAGAAAAACTGTACAGCTTGAGGAAAAGCTGGAGATGATTCCTGAAAATTACTTACCCTTGGGGTGTAAGGGTGGGCTTGGTTTACAACAGATCAGTTTCTCATTTGACTCACCACGTGGCCATAAAATAATTTCTATGGTCTAGGATGCTTTACAAATTTAGTAGAGAAAAGAGTGTACTTTGCTGGAGTCTGTAAGATTTTCTAGTATTTTCTATGGAACAGCATCGACTACATCCAAGTCAATTGCTGGGAGTGTATAAATAGGTAGTCCTATGTACACATTAATATTTATCTTTCCCTGTTCAAGTCCACAATCAATACTGGTGCTCTTTGACAACATCTCATCTTAATTCCCCATATTGACACTGTCTATTTGCAGTGTCCTGCCTGACTCTGCTTGCTTAAAGCCAAGTGCAATGTCAGGCAGTCAAACAACAGGGGAGAAGTCTTTTGTCATGCAAGAAGCAGTGATTCAACTGTCTTCGCGTACTCAGGTCTGCAAACTTAGCCTTGAACTTCAGCACACAATGCAGTTTGGTTCTTCTTTCAAGAGTTTCCAAAGACATCTTAAAGACTGAAAGAACTTTACGTTTTTTGCCACATGGTTTTACTTTTTGATGGATCTAATAAGACAGTCTACCCTAAAGTTTCGAGCAATTCTTCCACTTGGTGTTTGACAGGCTTTTTCCATGATTAGCAAGTATTTGTCTTTCTGAAGTAACCTAGGAAACAATTTGTCAAATGATAAATGAGCAGTTATAAATCTGCTCAACCCCATTTGGAAAATCCAGGGATTCAAAATAAGTAGTGGGCTTTTGTCAATGAGATACCACCTAATCTCAGAAAACTTTTTAGAAAAGTTTGCATAGGTAACATGCATATTCAGGCCGTGGAAGACTACAAAGCTTCACAGAGGATCAAGCTAGCAAATTGCATATAGAAATGATGGAAATAGCTAAGTCTACGGCTTCACAAACTTTTTTCTTCACACTAGTCTGTTGAGTTTTTTTCTCCTATTAGGTCTTAGGATTTTTCTTTTTACAGACAGTGAAATCATTAGCTGTAACTGGCAAATTAACATGACCTCCCTATTGCCTGTTTTGTGTAGTGTGCAGTCTCTCAAATGCAGAAGACCCTTTATTTCACTCCATTAAATTATTGGTTTGTGCCTAAAGTGCTTCCTTCATAATTCAGTTTGAATGCTAAAAATAACTTGCTGAAGCAGTAAGGTTTAAGTAGCCATGAAAGTCAGGAATTAGGGATTTCAGAATCTATCTTTGCTCTGCCACTGACTCACCAGGGGTCACTTCCCCTCTGAGCCACCCGTACCTCTAAAACTCACTCACAAGCACTATTTTGCAACTAATGTGGGTATATTGAAAAATATCAGGCAATATGCACACAGTATTTTGGAGACCAACAGGACGGAACACTATTGCTATTAGATAGCAGGACTTGTTTTGTTTTGGTTTGGTTTGGTTTTGAACTCTACTTTCATTCAGTATGTATGAAGTGAGTTGTTAAAGTCTGTAGTTACAATTTTGGAAATCATTGCGTGGACTTGGGCTGTGATCTAAAGCTAATTGAGACCTATAGAGAAATTCTTACTGACAAAAAAGCACTGTGGATGGATCAGGCTCTCAGAGAGTCAACATGACTGTCCTTTGAAATGTTTCTTGTAAAGTAATGTTATCCACCCATTCTTTCACAGCCTTCCTGTCCACAGCATGGGAAATCTATAGACTACTGAGACAAAAGCAAACACTAACCAGTGTGAAATTTTAATCCTGAAAGGCAAAAAACAAAATCAGAACTAACAAAGGAATCAAATCGTATGGGAATGGAAATGGCAGAAGAAAATTTACCAGTCAGGAAAAAAAAAAAAAAGGTACAATTAATTGTGAAATAGCAAGTTTTAAGTTGCGGTTGTCAGATCTTTACAAATTTAAAAAGACAATTTCTGGAAAGGCAAAATAGAAAATAAAAGTTACCATTCTACGGACTTGTACAGAGAAGAAATTAAAAAGATCTGGCAGAAACAATTGCTATCAAAGGACTGTGTGAAACCTGTTTCAATAGCATTCTTCGTACACATCTCTTGATGAATTTAATTATTTTTTTTTTCCCTTATTACATTCACTTGTATAAGTCTCCTCACTGCTGTTGTATTTTCTATCAGTTTTGTTTCCAGTTAAGGCACACTATTTGGCAAGAAGTTGATAATTATTAAAGAATTCCTATTTAGATGTTTCTTCTTCAAATGAAAAAGGAGCAAAGAGACTCCTTCCTTTGAATATTCTGGTTACTTAAATAAGTGTTCCTGTATTGACAAAGACTGATTGCTTTCCACTGCGTTATAGAGTGTTAAGAGCTTTTATATTCCCTAGCTTCACTGAATTGTGAACCTCTTGGCTGAGTTTTGCCAGGGCAATTTCTATGCAGTTGGTCTGTCGTAATCAGACTGGGCACTTTGCTGTTTATACCCATTTCCAAAGAAAAAAATACACTCTTCAAAAATGCAGTAAACTGTGTTTTTCCAGATGTGACATATCCAATTCAGATTAGGCAAAACCGAAGAGTTTATTTACTTTTACAGACTCTACACAAAGAGAGATTTAGAAAATGGAATAAATTGTATCTTTAAATATAGAAAGGAAATACTGCATAAGACTGGCAGAAAGCAGAAATATACAATAGCTAGATGAAAACCAGTCTTTTTCTGACGTCACTATTCTGTGAGGATCTTATGGGGCAAGGAAGAAAGCAAATGCACCCCTGGTATGACCTCTTAACTTCAGTGGTGTTCCCCAGGGCTCAGGAAGGCATTTCTGAAAGCCTTGTGGGTACAGGCAGCCCTGGTACAGCCACACTGTTGCTAAAAGCAGTCCATGCAGATGCAGATGGTACAAAACTCACAGAAAGGCCAAGGCCAGATTTAAATCTGGACAAGGCAGGTGCAACTCCCATGAATGGTATTAAGCCAAATCCAGCGGCAGTGTGGGGAGGGAGGAAATTGCTCTTGCAATTTTTTTTCTGTGGAATTCAGCCCAGAAGTTAATAAAGAAGAAACACCTGCCCAAATCTGCTTTGAAAACACCACAAGATGTTCACAGAAAACCAATCACTTGATACAGGAATTTATTTACACTGCTGCTGTTTCACTGGCCACTTTCCAGATTAGGACTCTGTCGAGGGGAGTGACACAAGCCAGTAACAGCAGATTTGGGTCCTACTTAATTCTATTTCATGCTATTATTTCATATAAGCTTGTGAAACTTTTGAGGTTTTGGCCTTGAAATGTCTATCATGCTCAATACAGAGCTGGAAAGGAGAGGAGAAAGCAACGAAAACTCTCCCACCATCTGTGAGTACAAACCATTTTCCCAGCAAAGTGTCGGTTTGGTATATTCTCTAAATAAAATCTACTTCTAAGTAATCTAAAATGTTGTGAACAGACAAGCTTATTAGCACTTGTCATATTTTGTATAGGAAATATAGGAATAAATTTCCTCCTATACACTGATAAAGCACTTGCAAATAAATCTGGAAATACAATACAAAACTGTGCCTTACAAAAAGAAGTTGTACTTCAGTTGTGTAATTTCTTTGGAAATCTCCATGGCCACGCAGAAAGAACCTGTACTGGATATGGAAAACGTAGGATCAGTTCCCCTCGCTGGTAGATCTCTTGTGAGCAAACGAGATCTCTCTTCTGTACTCACTATATTAGAAAGGCCATGATCAGGAATAAGAGAGTACAAGTTTAATTTTCTGTCTGAATGTTCAGAAATTATATTAGACCAGGTCTGTCCTAACTGAATTCAGCTGTCACTATCTTTCCTTCTTTGGTGAAATTCACACCCTGTAGTTTTAATGTTGTGGCCCTTTTTTAGGCATATGTCCAAATCACCTTGCACCCTGGAATTCTGCAAATGTCTTTATCTTCATCAGAGAGTTGAATAATGATGGCTTATCTTTGATACAGCAGAGTAACTACTGTAGATAACATCAACCCATATTTCTATGCTGCACCAAGAGACCCACCACCGTGGCCTCCTCCAGACTGCTCATGCTGTCCACACAGACAGTTAGACTGGAAATAGGTGGTTAGATATGTCTGCCTGACACTTAAATCTATGTGCATCTCAGCACCCCTGATGTCTTAGCAAGCTGCTAAATGATTTAGGTCTTGCTAGACAAACTCAAATAGGTAATCTGCAGTCTGTTCAGGAGGCAACAACTTTGTCAGAAGAATGAGCCATGTGTCATACAATCACAGACCCAAATGCGAACCTGAGTTCATCTGCACAGATTTGAGTGAACTGTGTTGCAAAACCCAAATCTGTACAAATCTCATGTGGAATAAAGGTATTTCTCTTTCAGGTGGACTGAAACAACATGTTTATATACATAATTTTGGAGTTCTGTTTTGCCTTTTTTTTTTTTTTAAAAAAAAAGACACCTACCTCTAACAGAGACAGTATTGCATCTGAAATGGTCACATTTTGTTCTGAATATTTCCTGTCTAGGAAAAACACAGAGAATAGCTACACAATAATGATCTTCACATTTTCCAGTACAATAGATTGTCCTGCAATAAAATTCCATGGAGTATAAACCACCCTCCTTTTTCCAGAGATCTTTGGTTCTCCATAATTTCCAGGTTGCCATATTTGATTATGATTCTACAGTTGTTGGCTTTGTATGAGCACACACTGAACTATGACAATTTACAGTTGTCTATCTAGAGAAAGACTGTCAGTATTTTTTAGTGTAATTGCTGTATACAACAATAGCATGATAGCCCTTTAATTAGTCTACAAATTCTTTAGAAGTGTTCACTGTACTGTTTTTCAGTAGCTGCCAGAACCTAATGAGAACACTAGTTGCCATATCTATATTAAAAAAGTTCTGGTAGCAAAGCTTTGCCATTTCAAAGCATGACAAAGTCACATCACTAGTTGACTTCTGTGCCAGAAAAACCTTTTTTAGGCACAGTTGTGTTTGCAGAGAAGTTCTATGAAATTACCTTGGGTTATTCAAACAAGTGGTGCAAAAATTTGGCAGAAAACAAAAAACAAGAGCAAGTAAACAAACAAAATTCCAGAACTGTCAAATATTGCCTGCTAGTTGCTACTGTCCATAAATAGGATGTAAACTGAGAACTGAAGAGTCTGGACAAATATTGGTCATTCCTTGAGCCATACTTTATTTACTAGTATAGGTATATTTAGTGGTTGTATCTGTAGTACATGTACTTTGCCAAATAGTCTGGCCAATTTAGCCCTAGTGATCAGCAGCCTATCTTGGAGATAACACTCAGGGGTAGCTGTTCTATTGGTCCTTATATATGCTTAGAAAAGATGTTTATTTAAGATTAAACTGTGCTTAGTTTTTTTTGTGGTCAATATAAAATTATATAGATTGTCTGCTTTGTCATCCTCTATTGTTTGTGTTTCTGTGTGTTTCTATTCAAAGTATCACAGAAGTCGAAGACACTCAGATTCATGCTTTCATTTGTGTCAGAGTTTTGTGGTAGTGCCACTAATGCATTTTGACCTCAAGTAAGTAGGTTAGTGCCTAACTTTGGCTCAAAAAAAAGGGGAACAAAAAAAAAAGAAAAAACAAGGACCAACTAGCTGATTAATTAACTTTAATTGAAGTAATTCGCATGGAATCATGCTTATGGTAATTCAAGAAACAGTCACCTCTGATTAATATATATTATACAGTTAGAAACAAGAACAAGTTTTTCCGGTATAGCCTATTAATCTAAATAGCTTCTTTTAAATCAAGCCACATTTTACATGGACATTTTAATTTAAGGATCATTTTTGGAGCACTGTTTACATTTAGCAGAATTTAGCTATGATAATTTGTGAATTTAGTAAGCATTTTAAATAGGCTTAATATTCCCTGTTTGATGGCAGTTGAGATATTGCAAACATATATGTGTCATGCATTTGTTTTGGTGAGGATATCCTCGGCTTACCTCTGGATGTATGACTGCTCAAAGCTAGGTACAATTTGGGGTCTGAAACATGAAGATATAAACCAAGGTTCGCAAAGCCCCTAAGGCACAGTTAGCTGGTGTCTAGGAGCATACACTAGGAATATGACATGGTTTCCAATTCTTATATCATTTCTGGACATCCATTATTGGCCTCTCTTGGAGGAAGGGTGCTGGGCTAAGTGGGGTTTGCTACAGCCAAATACAGCCATTCTTATGTTCTCGTGTCCTAAAACCAGTATAACCACATAAACATTGCTCTTCTTAAGCTAATAAATCTTCCCCTTCAGCAGGGATAATTAGTTCATCCTTGGCACCACACTAACACAAATGTATTACTTGCTCCAGAGCTGGATTGATCAGAGTTAACTTGCTGCCCCTGTGTCAGGCTGTGCTGCTCAGGATATCTTTATGTTCACTCACCTTCCTTTGGCAAACAGAGTGTAGTTAATATCTAAGAGCTACGATTTTCTTATGTTTTTCCCCTGCTTTCCAGCACTAAATAATTCCTATGACTGTAGCTCAGATTTTAGCATTTTACCATGAGACTTAGAGTATTAGAAATATTCCTTATGCTTTAGATGTAGTGTGGTTAAAGTCTGTGAAAGCAGATAGAGGAAAACAAATACAAGAGGCTCTTGAATTCCTGTACTTTTAATTGCAGATTTTTTCCAGCTGCAGAAGGAAAAAATGAAAATTTACAGCCTTAAAAAAAAAAGTAAAAACTATCCCAAACATATTATATTAAATATCTCGTGGCTTTAAGCTATTTTATAGTTTTCAGATTTGTGATACTGCGACTTGGCTATCTCAGTTCACTTGCTAGTAAGCTACCTAAGGAACATTTTTGTCTTCTTCAGCTGATCAGCAGTCTGAACATTGAAATAAATAGGCAGAATACATTCTAATTTCTGTGTCTACAGGAATACTTAAAGATCTAAATTTAAAATTACCGACACTCAATTTCACCTACATTGATGAGCTTAATGGAAGCAGATAGTAATAGATTTTAGTATCCTTCATTAGTATCCTCTATTTTGATTAATAAGCTTCTAGGAACGAGGCATATATTATAAAATCTCAATTCAGATTTTAAATGAAAACTTCACTTTCCACTAGCATTTCAATCTACTTGCTTTTAGCAGTCTGTCTTAGTAAACACAAAATATAAAGAGGAATAGCAAACATACATTTCATTATTATTAGTGAAGAAAGGCTAAGAAAATTTTTTTGGGTTGTTCATAATTTTATCTGTATTTTATGCCATGGTTCTGTTGTTTCCTGACCACTGAATGAAGACTTCAGTGTGAAGCATTTTCATAACCTTTCATTATTAATATATTTGTTTCATTCAAAATCATCACATCATTTCTTTTCTTTTTTAGAAGTCTTGATGACACAAGTCACTCAGTGGTAGACCCTAATACACTGAAAAGGGGTATGAAGACATAACATCTTGTAGGAAGCCTGAAGCACTTCCAGATGGACTGGATGATCTAAGAGGTAGTTCCCATCTCAGTCTTGCATGATACTGTGAATGGCAGATGGAGCAATGAACAAATAGGGAAAAGTGTTTAAATTCATCAGCAACTTGGCTTCAAGACAGGGACTTCTAGATAAAAGCAAAATAACAAAAAAGAAACAATAAAATTAAATTAACCTTATTTGTACATTAACAAGAATCTACTGAAGGAGAATATTCAAATTTAATCCAATGACAGATGAAATAAGTAAGCTCTTTAGCATGCTGTTTTATTTAAGCTCACTAGCCTTACATGAGATTAAGATAAATCTCCCCAGGGTGAAGGAGGGGGTTAAAAAAGAGTGTCTGCCACCCATTTGAAGAGCCGGCCCAGCCTTAAATGGTGGCATACATTCAATGTCTTCACTAAGTCACAGAGAATATATTTTTTTTAATTTATGTTATTGATCTATTTTTATTCTTTGGTGTCGTGGTTTAACCCCAGCAGACAACTAAGCACCGCACAGCTGCTTGCTCAGTCCACCCCGATGGGATCGGAGAGAGAACTGGAAACGTGAGAAAACTTGTGGATTGAGATAAAGACAGTTTAATAAGTAAAGAAAAAGCCACATGTACAAGAAAATCAACACAAGAAATTTATTCACCACTTCCCGTGGGCAGGCAGGTGTTCAGCCATCTCTAGGAAAGCAGGGCTCCATCATGTGTAATGGTTACTTGGGGAGACAAACATCGTTAACTCCAAACGTCCCACCCTTCCTTCTTCTTCCCCCAGCTCTATATGCTGAGCATGACATCATATGGTATGGAATATCCCTTGGGTCACTTGGGGTCAGCTGTCCCAGCTGTGTCCCCTCCCAACTCCTTGTGCACCCCCAGCCTCCTCGCTGATGGGGTGGGGTGAGAGGCAGAAAAGGCCTGGACTCTGTGTAAGCCCTGCTCAGCAGTAATGAAAACATCTCTATACTATTAACACTGTTTCCAGGATAAATCCAAAACATAGCCCCATACTAGCTACTATGAAGAAAATTCACTCTATTCCAGCCAAAAGCAACACATCTGGTTATCCTGCCTCAAGATAAAATTCATTTAAGTACTTCCTACTTTTAATTATAGACATAGTGGTAATCGTTGGGTTTTTTCCTCTCTCTCTTTAGGAATACCAAGATTGAAATATTGCAGTTTACACTTGAAATTGAAAGTTTACATGGGTTCTTAATTCCTTTGGAATGTCATCCAGCTTTTGACAAACTTCTGTCTGTTCCAAAGGCTCATTCCACCTTTACAGTAGCTCAGACAAAATCTAGAGCTCATCCTATAAGAACTAAATGTAATTATAGCTGTCATATTTTTATTGTAAAAACATACCAGTTGAAAAGTAAATATATACAAATTCTGACTTTTATTTGTTTATTTTTTTTTTCTTCCCAGATCCTCTCTGAAGTAGAACTCATGCTTGAAATGTCAGTGCTATTTTTATTCCCTACTTTTATGTATATTTGCGATCCCAAGCTACAAGTTAATTCTTCTGGAATGCTTTATGAGAGAGTAATGAATTTCTTCTCAGTCTTAGACAAAATACCCAGTACACTGCACCTTGAAGCTCCCATAATCTTTTTAAAGTTTAACTTTAATTCCTTTTGCCAAAGACAAAACAACTCCTTTCTTGTTCACAGTCAAGTTAATCCAGTAAGTAATAAATATCTTCAGGCACACAATTTACAGCCTATGTAAAGCTAGAGAACAATCAAACAGCATTTTATTTTCAGTGCTGCCTTCTGTTAACAACAGAAGAGGAAGAAAATTACAAGTTTTATTAGATGAACATTCTGTATTTTGAGATCACCTTTAATTTTGATGTTTGATTGCCTTAGTCATTAAATCAACTTCACTGAGCATTTGGACAGTGTAGCATTTATATTGTCTTTCCAGGCAGATGTACTGAGAAATATTTTGAAAAGATGTTTGATCACAAAGAAATTCAGAAAAAATCTATGCATTGTTATCCTTACTTCATTCATTTTCTGCTATTTATTTGCATTTCTCAACCAATTGCTTTTAGGGAAAAGAAAACTTTTAACCTTACATAGCCCATAGAAGAGGAGATAATCTCAGTCCTAAAAGTTTTACTGTTGAAGTTAGGTACAGCTGTAACATACCTGATTCAAGTACAAAAACTACCCATATTGACGACTGAAACTTTTTCAGAATATACCCTTTGCTTACAGGCAGTCAAGGAGACAGAATAATGAAAATGTATGTGTACCTGTATATTATCCTGAAGAACTAGGTGATACTTAAGCAAAATCAGTTCCAGAATTGGGTAGTTTTCTTCTCTCTCCAGTGACAACTGAAGAGTAGTGGACACCTTGTAACTCACCAGTCTTTACCAGTGTATTACTCCTTCAGCTGTGGACAACTTCAGGATCAGGTCTAAGAGAAATGATCTGTGGTATATATTAAAAAGCTTGCACTGAAGTCAGTGACATCACCTTGATGTGAAGTTCTTAACCTGTAAGGTCAGCCTACCCGTAAATTAAACTTTTATGTATTGTTGCAAATAGGTATGTTATGGTGATGTCTTTTGTGATCTATCTCTGGCTTGAAATACAAGTAGTCAAGAACTGAGAAGAGCAAATTTTGAACAACATTTCAGATACTGGGAATAGAAAGATTTCAGTTTAGGAAACAAAAGTTGGAAAGATTTGGAAAATTAATTACATTTAGGGAGAGCTGGGCATAATAGCTGATTTTGTTTGTTGATTATCCTGAAATAATTTGAAAATGAAATCAGCTTTGATGATCTGGTCCTGGGGTCAATAGCTACAGATGAAGATATAAAACTGAAGAAGAAATAGGGGCACTTGATTCCGTGTTGGACATCATCTGATAAGAAGAAAATCCAAACTCAAAGCTAGCCTTTGCCTAATCCAAATTCAGATGAAGACCTCTTAAATCCTGAGTGAGTGTCTTCCCATCCTGTCCACATTAGCATTGTTTTCTTTGTTGGAATCATGCTTTCATTTTTGAGAGTGAAGAGGAGGTATTCTTCTGAATGAGTACTGAAGCATCACATAACTGATATTCCCAGAAAAATTAAACAACTTCTCATCTGCTACATAGACTAACTTGTGTGGTTAACTTTGGCCACAAAGACCCTCCCTATACCAAAACGTTGCCATGTACTTGCTGCTATGACTTGCTGCATAGATTTTGGACAATTGAGGTTCCCATGTTCAGACCGGCTACTCAAATCATGGCCCTTCCACTGGCACCTCATGTTCTTGACTGATATTAATGAACAGTGTTCAGAGGCACTGCAGAAAAATTTGTTCAGTCTATTTCTGGTTATACTTGTTGTGGTTTTTTTTTTTCTGAGGACCTCTCAGGAGCACGCTTAGCACAGCTTAGCACATTGTTTCAGCATGCCACATATTGTCTGTTGCCATGCATTAGGTATTTTCACTGTCAGTAGAATTAAATTTGCAGGACACAGGAAAAAGGAACAGCAATACAAATCTTTCCGTAGGGCATAGAGGTATGGATTTGAGTCACTTAGATTAAGTTAGTAAAGCTTGTTCTCCTATATGTGAAGAAGACCACTCAAACATTGTTGTCGCAAGCCGGTCAGAAACCGGAG